>NC_064542.1:28856896-29109396 GCF_023856365.1 Brienomyrus brachyistius | reverse complement strand
GCAAGGTCACTGCACCCCATGGTGTTGGGGATGGAGGGAGCTGTTAGCATATAGATGTGTCTCCATCTTTGGGTCTCTATGGGGGGAGGCTGATTCCAGCTTCTTGACTAATGCTGCGTTCCTTTTACCTTGGAGGTTGGAAGGCAGAGCTGGGAATGACGTCACGCCCAAGTTAACCATGTTCCAGTGCAGCAGGTCGGGAAGTAATTTAGCAAAAATATACATTTAGCTGGATAACTTGTCGGATTTGATTTTTCCCAGGTTAAATGGTCTTTGTCATTGTTCATGTACATTTAGCCCAGACTACCTTAAATTCAAGGAGTTATCTGGCTACGCAAGAAATCCTGCTTTCTGAATCAGGCCCCCAGTCTAGCCTAGTTAATTGTTAGCCATTGTTAACAATATCAGTGGATAACAACACATTATATGGTATTTTGCGCGTAAAAACACTGTAGCGATATGTCCACATATAGCGGTTGGACAGTACTGTGTGTACGATCAATTTAATGAGCCACGAATAAAGACATAAGTCTTAATAAACAGTATAAAACTACAGCTTTAACTTCTGTTGATAAAGGGGCGCAGCCATCTTGAATTCTGAGCTTGCGGTCGTGTAGATATGTCTAACTCTCAGAGTAGGAATTTCAACTTCAGGGGGCGTTGAAATTTCCAACTAGGAAAGTTACGAGTTGAAATGGAACACAGCATGACTCCCTTTATCAATGTGTGGAGAGAGACTTCTAACAACCCCCCATAATATTTCTGGGTGAGGTGTGAGCTGTGTCCCTGTTCTAGGGTCCCACCGCTGTGATGGGGTGGGTTTGACTCTGGCCCTTGACTCATTGGGACTCACGATGCATCAGGAGGTAGCCATGATGGTCTTTGGAACCCACAAAATGTAAACGCTTTAAGCTGTGTCAGTTTTAACCTGGTGTGTGCCTGTGTTTATTTACTATTCTTAAACGTGGGGAAATTTAATGGGGGGGCAGAGGATTTAATGTAAATCGGCCACGTCGTCTCTGGTATCACGTCACAAGCTCTGGTATTGCATCTGAGGTTCTTGTAGCATGTCACAGGCTCTGGTACCACATCAGAGGTTCTTGTAGCATGTCACAGGCTCTGGTACCACATCAGAGGTTCTTGTAGCATGTCACAGGCTCTGGTACCACATCAGAGGTTCTTGTAGCATGTCACAGGCTCTGGTACCACGTCAGAGGTTCTTATAGCTGTCACAGGCTCTGATTCCTCAGAAACTCAGTTACTGAGTCAGAGGATCTGGTACTGTGTTTGAGGTTCTATCACTGGTCATGGAATGTCGTCAGAGGTTCTAGTACCATATCAGAGGTTCTGGTACCATGTCAGAGGGTTTGTAACCGCGTCAGAAGCACTGGTACCATGTTAGGGGCATATCAGAGGGTCTGGGTGGTGATACGTCATGCCGCCTTACGGTGTCAAAGAAGCAAAATGAGTAAACGGCACGTGTTTGGCTGTTTGTCCAGCTGTGCCAACATGTGGTTCTGCTAGCCGGGTTCCCAGACCCAGACCCGCTCATCAGGAAGCCTACGGGGTACTCACCAGCAGCAGACGGAAAGCACAGCTGCAGACGTCGATGCCGGCCGGCGCAGTGCCTTGGGGTCTCGTGATGGGGGGCCATTTTGTTTAATAAAGATTATCAATGTGTTCCGGTAATGCCCCCCCCCTCCCCCCCACCTGCTCGCTCAGGGCTCCGGAGTCCAGCAGATCCCATCTGAAGGAACCCCGGGGGGTTTGCGTGGGGAAGGCTCCACAGGCTCCACCCACCGCTTACAGTTGGCTGGACCCGCGCACTCAGCCCATCCGTCATCGTTAAGCCCGGACGCCACAGCCGTTCTGGCCGGGAGCCCCCGTCGGTGGCAGATGGGGGTGCGTAACTAGAGGCGCGTCTGTTCCTGTCAACCTCTAAACGATGTCTCGTTTTCCAATTAGTACAAATGAGGAAATGTAAATAAAAAAAGGCCGGGTGGTGGGGGGGGGACGCGGGTGGCATGTTTACAGCTGACGCTAGCGATTCAGCCGCCGGCTCTGTGGTAACGGGCCGCCCTGGGGGTCTACGAACCGCTCTCGACACCTGGAGTGTCGGACAGGGGTCACCAGAAGGGCCCCCCATCCCCACTCATCCTGCTTCTCTCTTCCACGGTGGCCTCTACCCAAACGGTACTACATGGCCCCCCTGAACCCGTGCCTACACCGGGGGTCGCACTGCGTGCTCGAAGCAGAGCTATCGCCATGGCAACGTGCCCCGGCAAATCGCGGTGGTCACAGTTACTGAAACTTTACCTTTCAGAGAGAAGCACAATAACACACATTCCTGCCAAAGGCTTTTTTGGATCCGAGGAGCAGAGTGGAGCGCGGTGCCTCTGAAAGCACTAATGCCGGTGTAACGCCGCACGGCGGGTTGGCGGTGTGGTGATGCCGTGCCACGGATTATAACTCCTCATGCGAGTGCAGGACCACCCGAGCCCCCCATAACGGCTTACGGATCAGCTTTGAGATCACGGTTGTGTCAAGGTGTGCCTTTTGTGTATCCCCCTCTCCTGTCACAAACACCCCCCCTCCAACCGGATCCACACACCAGTCCTGGTTCTGTGATTAATCATATGCCATTACAGTCAGGTCACCCATAAACCAGATTATGGTTTGGGCGGCTTCTGCCCGCTTGGACGGAATCGGATCAGATCGGAATCTTCGACCGAGCGTCTGTGAGTGGGCTTTTCCTAAGATCTGCCCAAGGACAACCCCCCCCCCCATTTAATCCTATCAGCTGAATCTCCATGTGTCCATTGCTTTTATTGGGTTTGGCCCAGCGTAAGGGGCCGCTAAGTGCAGCCAGCAGGCCCAGCTCCTGGCTATTGATGCTGAGAGATGCCTACTCACTGATAACGGCGCCGAGTCACGTGGGACGAATGCCACCGAGCGGCATCGGCACTCAGACCCGACCCGCGGCAACCATCCATTCACCCCCCCCCCCCCCCCCGCTGAACTGTCATCGCGAGCCCCACTCCCCGCACCCCCGCCAGGCGCCCTCACTGCGGCATGCAGGGAGACCCTCTCTGTACCTCGACGGTATCGTGCTGCTCCCTTCGACTCGGCTTCAAACAACCACTTTGTGTGTTTAAAACCATCTGGACGTCTATGGGTGCTTCTTTCTTTAGATCAGGCAGAGAATTATGGGAAAATAAACATCGTAACGTGAAAGCGCTCAGCGCCGTGTCACACTTAATGGCAGCGAGCCGTGGCTAATTGCTAATAGGCGGCCTGTGAGTGTCTCGCCCAGCTAGCAGCCCCCCCCAGCCCCAGCCCCTGGCACTGCTGATACTGACCCCCACAGCAGATGCCATTAGCTTTACCGGGGACAGGGACAGCTGGATGCCGCTATACATCAATACACCCCCTCCCACAGCCTCCCCCCACAGTCAATACTGATGCTGTACAGGAGATGGAGTTATGGCTATAGTGCATAAATCAGCACTGTGCTGGCCTGGCATCTCGCCCCCCCCCCCCCTCTCTATCTGTCCCTCTCTCCTTCTCTTGTTCAGTCCATCTTCATTCTCACTTTTCTTCTCTCTCTCTCTCTCTCTCTCTCTCTCACATGCTCTTTCGCTCTCTCCTTCTCTCCATTACTCTCATCTTCTCTCCTGCTTTCTGTCTCTCTCCCCCATACCCACCTCTCTCACTCTCTCTCTTTCCCTCTCTCATTCTCTCTCGGTCTGCTTCCTCACTCCTTCTCCCCTCTCCCCCATCCCTTCTCCTTGTCCCCTGTCCCTCTCTGTCCCTCTCTCTTCTCTCTCCGTCTGTCGTTTCTTTCCCTTTCTCTGCCCCTGTCCCCTGCCCCTGTCCTCTCTCCTGCCCACCCTCCCCCCTCCCCCATCCCCTGTCCCTTCTCTCCCTGGCTTCCTGTTGTGCAGAGGACTGCTTCGAGTGACCTGTCTGGGACAGGATTAAATTTGTTTGGGCTTGTGGCCAGCAGTTCCCAGGCTCGGCTCCCAGGAGGCGCTGCAGCGGCGCCCTTGAGCGGGATACTTAACCTGAGATACTGTGGCAGAGTAAATGCAGAGCGTGTAAACACAGTGCACTGCTCACCTTGGATGGCGGTGTCCACTGAACCACTAAATAAAATGAGTCCCACGTGCCTCCCTGTCGGGACGGAAAACCCCAGAACCCCAGAATGTGTATGTACCAGGAAGACGGGCCTGGTGACTCACACATGGGGCCGACGCATGTCATGTGACTCTCTAATCGATATCTGCCTTTTGCATGGTAGCAGCATCTACAGACTGTGAATTTAGATCAGTTCATTCTTTTCTCCTTTTTCCATTCACACGTCCGGCTTGAAAGACCCTGGTAAAATCCGCATGATCTGCGCTCAGTAGTGGGCTCACTTGCTTGCACTCTGATTGCACTGAAGCAGGCAGTCGGCGCTGCGATGAGCCCAGTGCACCATTTAAAGCTTGGTGCTCGCGAGAGGAAACAGATTCTTTTAAAATGGCTCCCGGTGCCTCGCTGTTCTCTCCGTGTCTCTGGTCCTGTAAATGGAGGCTGTTTCCTTTGTCAGCCTCTGAGCCTCACTGGGTCGGGGGCCCGTTTCCTCCTCAGCGCCGCGAGTGGCCTGCCTTTCAGACGCACATTGTGTCCAGAACCACCCAGCTGTGAAATTGTCCCCCCCCCCCGCACCCCGCCCCGCCCCGTAGATGCCTGCTCTGTATTGTCACCCCGTTCAGCAGTGAGGAGGCTGATGGATCCGGGATTCGACGGGTGGTGGGGGTGTGAAATGACGCCTCGGCGTGGAGTCCTTGGCCCCCCCCACGGGTACATCCTCCCGCCCAGTGGCATCCCGGCGAGTCACATGACGGGAAGACAGACCCGGTGACAGAACTCGAGGGCCCACAAACTGGTCTGCCACCTGGCCCCATTACTGGTCTGTGAGTCGCCCCTTCTTACGCAACCTGCACCGTTTACCGGCACGTAGCTAAAATGGTTAATTGTGCGTTTTAGGGAAATTAGCATTTAAATGACCAAACATAAACGCTGTGACAGGTCCACCTGCCCGAGGCTGTTATAGGCTGTGGTTCCATCCCCGAGCAGTAATACAGCATTCAGGGAACATTTGCCCTGGTCTCATTTAAGGGGTATTTGTGTGGGAAAGCCTCAGGATATACACGAAGGAATTAATAGACTTTTATAAAAATAAGAAAGAGAGAGAGAGAGAGAGAGAGAGAGAGAAATGCTGGTAGTAAGCAGAATATTCTCAGCGCATAATGAAAGGCGTACATGCCCCGTTCAGGTCAGAAATACCTCTTCGATAAGTCTTCAATAATTAGGGAAGTATAAATGTTTAATTTTAATTTGTTTCTTCAAGCATGAATTGCCTGCAGTTAAACAATGTAAAATACGTCAAGTGTTTTCGCTTAAATCGTTTTATGGCGGCATATTAGAGAATAAAATATGTAAATTCATAAAGGAACAACAAGCAGCAGCAGGGCCGTTGCGTCTGAGATGCGGGAAAACAAGTATAACAGAGACAGATCATCAGTGGGTTTGGCATGCAGCGGGAAACACGCCGTCTTACCGGAACATTCCAGTCCTTTCAATATTATCCATGCTGCAGGAAAACAAATGATACCAAGAAAAAAAATAAAAAATTCTGGTCTGTATTGTTGATTGCCAATACCTCCATAAAAAACTGCATCAGCATCTTGGAGAGAATTAAAACCCCTGAAAAATTCTAACCTGAGATGCTCATTTTTGGTGGCGTCACCCTTCCCTCCCCAAAACTGAGCTGGATGGGTCGGTGGGTGAGTGGGCCTCAGGTAAGGGAGCTCGTCCTTCACTGCAGCATGTCCTACAACTACCCTTGGGGGGGGGGGGGTCAGTTGTAGACCCCCAGTCACCCTCAGTAGGGTTCAGGGCCGCTGTTCTGCTTGCAGTGATCTGCTCGCCTCCATCTCCATCCCCTGACATTTCAGCAAAGCTCTCAGTTCCTGCTGATGAACTTTGCAGCTCCTTCAAGGTGATTGTGGGCATCTCACTGACTTCCCTGCCTCTTCGACGCAGCATCCGGATGGTGTGATGCGGTACCTGCTTTTTATTTAATGAACCAACAGTGCTCCCTGGGATATCGAGACGCAAGCTGTCCGTCCCTCTTCTGTTCAAGTGGCTCATGGCCGTGTCTTGGTATTCTTCAGGGTGCCCTTTCTCGTTCATTGTTCCTTCTGATCCTCTGCCTGGCCAGTCAGCCCAAAACAAACTATTTCTATTCAAACAAAGTCACTTCATTGGTGCCTAGAGAGGGGTTAATTTTAAGGGCAATTAGTTGTTTCCAACTGCTTTTGTTTGCTTTTAATTATCATAATAAAAGGAAATGTATCACGTTCATAAAGAAAACCATAAGAGAAGAGCCACATATTTCTAAAAATGTCAGTTGTGTGATCTCTAGGGTTCTTTCACGAAAACAATGCATAGAGTTATGTGATCGTCAATAAGAGGATGATGAAGGATGATAAGCACAATTATGGTGACATGATGATGGTGGTGATGATGAGTATGATTATGATGAAGACAAAGGTGAAGAAGAAAATAAGCAGATCTATGGTGATCATGGTGATGAAGATGATGTGATGAAGGAGACGATGAGTATATTTATGGTGATCATGGCGATGAAGATTGTGATGATGATGATGAAGGAAACATTGAGCAGTATTATGGTGACGATAATAATGATGGTAGAGGTGGTGAGTGTGATGAAGAGGATAACAAACAATTGATGACAATGATGAGTGACATTATCACCTTGGTTTCTCCGCCCCTTTTAGCTGGAAATGTCCTCTCAAGTCATTTAAGTCCATCAGATGCTTGTTTCCATGCTGCCCCAGCAGCAGAACGGAGTTTGATAACTGCGTAATTGACACAGCGTTGGCAGACATGTGTGCCAGTGAGCGATGTGGCCAAAGCGGCGAGGCTTTAAGCACGTTTCTCAACTGACTATGACGAGTAGATCCTGGGCTGCAGCCACGTGGAGAGAGACCCATTACCCAGAATCCCTTACATGAATCTGCGAGCACTGTGACCGTCTACGAACTTGACGTGGACTGTGTCCAAAGACCGCAGTGTTGGCCTGTTCTGCTGGGAGGGTGGGTCCAGGGGAGGCGCTGGGAACGTTATCATGATAATCCTGGATAATTAGGGTTAGGGTTAGTAACGATGATGAAACTCTCATTCACCCATCATTAGTGGGCTCAAGACCCCTTAAAAGGTATCACTTGTGACTGCTCCCCATCACCACCACAGGAGTCTCTGGATCACCTGCTGCTCCACTGTCCTGGTCACGGATGGCAACAGAATCATCTCTGAGGTGCTGTTGATATATGTCAGTTAGGGGGTTGTGAGGAAAGGGGTGGCAGATTGGCACATGTTGAGTTTGTGCTGGTCGTCACATGCAGTCTTCAGGGAGCATGTCGATTTGATTTTAAAATCCACACCCTCCCATTACATATCACGTCCTACAGCTAATCTGTAGCATCGAGGCTGAAGAGGTACAGCGTTAGTACCCAGTGCTAGTCGAAGACCTTGAGGTGCCCAGGGCCAGTTTCACCGCCGGCACACATACCCCCCCCCCAAACAAACATAGCTGGGCATCTGTGAGGTGACATAACAAGTTTTGCGCACTCAGTTCTCGGGCCCGGCTAGGCCCGGCTAGACCCGGTCCGCTCTTCTTACATCCACACAGTGGCCAGCAGTATCGCGGCGTGTCCTCGCGGCGCGTTAGAGGAGAAGCGCTCCCAGGCCCGGTATCCTGCCCAGCCAGCTGTGACGTGTCGGGTCCCGGAGACGCACAGCGGAGGCCGTCGGGGACTCGGCACGCCTCCCGGGGCACCTGGAGCGCTGGTGGGGGGGCGGGGGGCGGCGAGGCGTGGAGGTGAGGAGAGGGGAAGCAGCAGAGGCTCATGGGAAGCGCGGACGCTTAATGACTCCATAACACAATAAACACTAATAAATCCCTTTTATGTGTGTGGGGGGGGGGAGATGCCAGCCTGCTTGTGAATTTCTGGATTCCTGCCCCCACCCAGAAGCAGCACCTGCTTACCGACGGCTGCCATGGACGCCCCTCACTCCTCTTCTGATCCGCCATGCCAGCACTGTGCTCTTCCTTCTCCGGTTCAACTCGGCACGTTCGGTTAAATAAATCTCCCAGCTAATTTGGTGACCCGGTTAAGGAGCGCTCGCCTTATCGCGGGCGGCCCCGGCAATGGTAATCCTTAATTTGAACCGGCAGCTCTGGGGACTCGAGTGCTCATTAGCAGTGGCGCTAAATGGGGGTGATTCTTTAAAAGCGTCCGGTGTGTAGCCGAGGGCCTCGGCGACTGAGCCTTTGAAAGGGTTATTAAATTTCCCACGCGAAGCCCAGCCCCCCCGCCCCCCCCACTTCGTGTAATTCCCCATCCCGCGGCTCGGAAACTCTTTATAAAAATCCTGCTCGGAGACGGAGGCCGTGGAACCGCTGCCCACGCCGGCCGCCCACCCTCCCCAGCACCTGTAAGCGCGCGGGGAGGGGGGCAGGCAGAGATCTCACTCGCGAAAGGAGGGGGTGGGGTGCTGTCAGGCACCCAGGGCTGTGCTTCCTTACCAGAGACTTGCTTCATCCTCCGCTGTTACATGCGAGGTGACAGCCTGCTTCTGAGAAGAAAAAATCTGCCTCTTCCACTGTCCTCCATCATGGCTGCAGAAGACCCTGGAATGTCCGTCACAGCCCCCAGGGCCTCGCTGTTCTCCACAGGAGCCCCTCTTGCCTCTGTGGAAGACAGCGCCGTCCAGGGGATGATCTCTTTAATTTTGGTTTTATTTCTCTTTGTGGTTTTTGGCATTTCGATCTTTGATGGGAAAAACAACGGCAAAACTTTTCTGTATAGGAGGAAAAACTGGGAAAAAAAACCCATCAGTGATGTAAGTCAGTTCTGTTGCTGTGCCTCCCGTGGTCCCTGTCCTGGCCCGCCAGGAAAACCACCCATGAGGATCGAACCCATAACCCGCTGGCCCGATCGGCTGCGGCCGCTGCATTCCAGGCAGACGTTCAGGGGTGCCAGCTGCCTTTTTGTACTGTTCATTGCGGGGGGGGGGGGGGGGGGGGGAGCGGCACTCCAAACACAGATGATTTGAGAGGAAGAACGCGACGGCGCTCCGAGCCCGTGTGCGGCGCGACCTCTGACCCCGGCCTGTGTGATGTAATAAAGAGGAACGTTTGCACACTCTAAACATTTCGCCTCTGGCTGCTCCCCCCACCCCCCTTTCCACCCACCGCCTCTGTTTAATCACACCCCCGGAGACAAACGCTGGGCACCCGCCCACGAGCTGGCTCCGCGCCTGGTGGGATCATCTCGCTGCCGCCTAACTTTCATCAGGAGAGGTTGCGATGCAGCCCACATGCTGCAAATGAGGCCCGCGGGCCGCAGGGCGGGCGTGCGAGCAAGCGAGTGAGCGAGCCGGGCCGGCATATCAGACCATGCAAAAATGGTCACCAAGCTCACCCCCCACCCCCTCAGTCAAACCCCAACCCCCCCCCCCCCAAGGTCAAGAAGGACTCTCTGGAGACGGTTACATCCCGCGAGCCCGTTTTGTAAATATGCACCATTATAAGTGGCTTAAGTTATTCAGGAGGCTGTTCCTACTCAAAATTACCTGTAAGTATCACTTACCCTCAATACATAAGGAGGGGTCATTTTCTAAAAAAAAAATCCCTTTCTTACCCTTGATCGACTTATTGGGGAGATTTGCAGAAAGCCAGCCTGTATATGCCAGTCTATGGCAGGCAATCCCACAATGCATCCTGGTAGCTAGTGACAGTCAAGGGAAGACAGCGGCAACAAGAACTACCATGAGTGTAAACACGTGGCACATGGGCCCATGGGTGGGGGGCGGGTGATTAGGCGGTGGGGGACTCAGGTACCCAGACGACTGAACGCCCGGAATATTGACAATGAAGTCGAAAGAAACCGAGAAAATGAGGGCAGCGGCATTCCGACATCCGAGCCGATCCCTGAGCGGAACCTGAAGATCCGAAGAAGCCCCCCCCCCCAGAATCTAAAACTAGTCTGTTGATCATTCAGCATGTTTATCATTAATTAATATGTGGCGTCTGAGACAAGAGGAAGGTCTGCTTACGTTTAAAAGTCCTGGGTCGGGTCGGCGGTCCAGGTCTGAGCAGCACCACGGGCCCAGGAAGGCTTGGGCGACACTTTCTCATGCTGCCTTCCGGAACACGGAAGCCTGTGTTTCTGCAGGAATCTTGGTGCCAACGGACTGGGCCGAGATAAACACCGCGGCAAAGAACAACCAACCCACGTTGTGTCACGTGATTTCAGTGGGGCTGTTAGTCCATGGCCTAGGTGCTGTAGCGATGAGCTCAGCGAAATGTGGTGAGACAGTTCCTTTGGAGTGGCGTGAAAGCCGTATGCCTGCCCCCCCCCCAGTGAATACAGATGAACAGGTGAAATTGGGTAAAAGGTCATAACAAGGGGATGGAGGGGAGGTGGTGTACTGAGCTGTGAGTCAATTCCCAGGGGTCCAGCGGTAAATCTGCACGCAGGCACGAGGACAGAGATGGGGGGGGACTGCCAGCTCAAATTTGACACTTAAAAAAAATTAGCTCTCTGATTGATGTTGGACTCCGCAAAAAAAGTGAAACAGTATTGATCCCGTCATGTTCAGCTCAGTACGGCAGTGGGAGGGCGGGGGGCCCTTGGGAGGGGGGGGTTAGCAGCTTAAACGTGGATCCCTGAACTTGCTGCCCCCCCACATCGCAAAGGACAGCAATTGAGTGGATGTAACGTGTTAATAATGTTTCAGCTGATTTAGGGGAATCACCCTGGTGTATAATATTATCTTTATGGTAGATTTTCATTGGTAAGATTAATGAGTACTTATTTGAAGGAAAGACAATATATTAGCAGAGATCAAATATTAATAAACATTTTTATTTATTTACTTTCATATCAAGTCATTATCCATTTTTCATAAATGTAATATATATATAATAGCAAGGTCCATGGTAGACAGAGGTTTACTACAGCTAAACAATATACTTTCATATATAAATTTGCACATAAACATTTATGGATAATTATACAAGAGACAGATTAATGTTTAAGCATTGAAAAACCTAGTAACGAGTGGTAAAATCTCTAACCAAACTGACGAGGAGTGCAGGACTGGTTCAGTAAGCAGACATGTAAACTGGAAATCATATTTAAGCAATGAAATTCATTCTGGAAATCATATGGTGCAGTGTGTGTGTGTGTGTGTGTGTGTGTGTGTGTGGATGTGCGTCTATGTGTGTGTGGGGTGCAGGGGGCGTGCGAGCACAGTGCAGGGTGGCGAATGTGAATCTCGAGCTTAATAGTATAAAAAGCATCAAAGTAGAAGTTTGCAACCACTATCTGCAGACCTGAGCACTTTCAGGTGACACTTTTTCAGCAAACAACGAGAAGATAAAGCTAGTTTTGTGAGAAGCATCCAAGCCCACCTTCTGTTGCCGGAGATAACCTGCTACTACAGACCTACCACTGCACCCCTCGCCCTCAGCTCTGCTCACACCATCCTCACACAGATAATACTAGTGTGGTCCTACTGGTGGGGACGGCAGGGGCAGCTGCTGTCTGAGAACATGCAGGGGGTAATATCTACAGAAATGATAGAGCCAAAGTTCACAGATCTGTTGTGTCTGCACTTGTGGTCTGTTGTGTGTTAGTGCAGTCTGTGGGTTCCTGGTGTGGTCTGTGGTGTGTTAGTGCAGTCTGTGGATTCCTGGTGTGGTCTGTTGTGTGTTAGTGCTGTCTGTGGATGTTTGGTGTGGTCTGTGGTGTGCTAGTGCAGTCTGTGGATTCCTGGTGTGGTCTGTGGTGTGTTAGTGCAGTCTGTGGATTCCTGGTGTGGTCTGTGGTGTGTTAGTGCTATCTGTGGATGTCTGGTGTAGTCTGTTGTTTGTTAGTGCAGTCTGTAGATTCCTGGTGTGGTCTGTTGTGTGTTAGTACTATCTGTGGATGTCTGGTGTGGTCTGTTGTTTGTTAGTGCAGTCTGTGGATTCCTGGTGTGGTCTGTTGTGTGTTAGTGCTATCTGTGGATGTCTGGTGTGGTCTGTTGTTTGTTAGTGCAGTCTGTGGATTCCTGGTGTGGTCTGTTGTGTGTTAGTGCAGTCTGTGGGTTCCTGGTGTGGTCTGTGGTGTGTTAGTGCAGTCTGTAGATTCCTGGTGTGGTCTGTGGTGTGTTAGTGCAGTCTGTGGATTCCTGGTGTGGTCTGTGGTGTGTTAGTGCAGTCTGTGGATTCCTGGTGTGGTCTGTTGTGTGTTAGTGCTGTCTGTGGATGTTTGGTGTGGTCTGTGGTGTGCTAGTGCAGTCTGTGGATTCCTGGTGTGGTCTGTGGTGTGTTAGTGCAGTCTGTGGATTCCTGGTGTGGTCTGTGGTGTGTTAGTGCTATCTGTGGATGTCTGGTGTAGTCTGTTGTTTGTTAGTGCAGTCTGTAGATTCCTGGTGTGGTCTGTTGTGTGTTAGTACTATCTGTGGATGTCTGGTGTGGTCTGTTGTTTGTTAGTGCAGTCTGTGGATTCCTGGTGTGGTCTGTTGTGTGTTAGTGCTATCTGTGGATGTCTGGTGTGGTCTGTTGTTTGTTAGTGCAGTCTGTGGATTCCTGGTGTGGTCTGTTGTGTGTTAGTGCAGTCTGTGGGTTCCTGGTGTGGTCTGTGGTGTGTTAGTGCAGTCTGTAGATTCCTGGTGTGGTCTGTGGTGTGTTAGTGCAGTCTGTGGATTCCTGGTGTGGTCTGTGGTGTGTTAGTGCTGTCTGTGGATGCCTGGTGTGGTCTGCTAGTGCAGTCTGTGGATTCCTGGTGTAATATGTTTTAATACTGTCTGTGGGTTGTTGCTGTGGACCGTTAGTGCTGTCTGTGGTACATTATCTCTGTGTGTGGAGCATTAGTGCTGTCTGTATTGTATCAGTGTGGTGCACAAATGTGGAATATTAGTGCTGTCTGCGAAATGTTAGCATAGTCAGGGGGATGTTAGTTCTGTCTGTGGAATGTTAGCATAGTCAGCGGGATGTTAGTTCTGTTTGTGGAATGTCACCATAGTCAACACATTGTCACTGCTGTCTGTGGAATGTTAGCATAGTCAACACATTGTCACTGCTGTCTGTGGAATGTTAGCATAGTCAGCGGGATGTTAGTTCTGTCTGTGCAACATTAGAGACAACATGGAAATTTAGTGCTGTCTGTGGGATATTTGTTTACCCGGAGGAATGTTTGTGCTGTCTGTGGAATGTTAGCATAGTCAGTGGAAAGTTAGTGCTCTGTGTGGAATGTTCATATAGTCAGTTAAATGTTAGTGCTGACTGTTGAATGAAGGCATAGTCAGTGGAATGTTATTGCTGTCTGTGTATTATGAGCATTGCCTGTGGAACATCGGAGTTGTCTATGGAATGTTAGTGCAGTCTGTTGAACACAGACACTTCTCACTTAGTGACCGAGCTGTTTAACAACCACATGGACTTACAACCAGCTCACTGACCAGTTGGTATTGTATAACTTTGGTCATAAAAATGGGAGCTCAGCATCAAGCATATTATCTCGCATCAGCTTCAGTCTGTCTCCTTTTTATAATTTTTGCTGAGTGTATTTTCATGCTCTATATTATGTAAGAGTTACACAATTAAAACAGTTATCAAGCTGGAGCTTCCTTTAGACCTTTCCGTTATTCAGAATAAATACTTACCCTTTACAGTATGCAAACCTCGGTAATGAATATTTGAGCAGCGATGTCAAGCCAGGGGTCACAACCGGAATTTCGCAAGTTCTGGAAAGGTTGTGAGGCAGAGTTGAAAATGTAAGCATTTTAAAACCAGCAGGCTACTCGTTAGGACCTGCACCGTCCGACCCTGCCCTCTGTGACCCTTCCACATTTGGCCAGCAGACATTGCTGGCCATTCGGCCTGTCTCCCTCTCTGTTATTTAGTCCAGCCTGCTCTTCCTGTCTCAGTTCCTAGTCTTCCCTAGTGTGTTTTCCCTGTTCCCTGGATCGCCGCATAGCTCAGTGGGCTGAGAGTACAGCTCAGCTGGTGAACCTGCTGGCTGTGGGTTTCAGGTTGGCAAAACTCAGCCTCACGTATTTTTTCTCGTTCAACATTTCTTGTCCTTAATGTTTGTAGTTTTGGATTTTGGTTTTCCTAGTGTTTATCTTTTTCTGTCTCAGTTCTCCCACCCGTGGTCCACCCTCCTTGTGTTACGTTCTAGTCTTGTTCTGTACCTTTGAATTCTGTAATTAGCCGGGTATCCTTAGTGTTTTCTACTTTGTCTAACCTTGCTAGTTCCGTGATTATCCCCGTTCATTACTTGCAGCTGTTGCTTGTTACTCTGTGTTCTGTTTGATTGGTTGTCTCGTTAATGCGTCACTCCTGCATCTTCGTTAGCCCAGGTTAGTTTGCTGTATTGGGTTCCTTTCCGTGTTTAGTTCCCCAGTGAGTCATTGTATGTGGTTGTGTAGGTGTTACGTTGCGTGTCTGTTTCTATGCTTTATTTTGTCAATAAGCTCCTTGTGTTACCTTGGAGCTGCCAGTGGATTGTTGCCTTCTTTATGCCTGCGCCATGCCCTGCGTTTGTAACGCTCCTATGCTGATCCACGATCAGATTTCCCAGCCGCATTCCTAGAAATAACCTATAAAAAGAGGTCATGGGTCTGCAAATGCTTAGCGCAAAAATAGTGAACACTCGACCAATCCAAGACGCCAAACCAAAAGACGCTTAATTTAAAATTCACTGGCACATCCAATCAGATTTGTGCGATAGGCATCGATTGGCATGAACTGCAGAGTGCACTGCGTGCTTGATCATAGCGTTGCATTAAACCTACGCTTGATATAGGGTCACAACTGAGCTGGCCTGGTAAAAAATGGGTCACGGTGCAACAAGGTTGAGAAGCACTGTTTTAGAGCGTAATTCCTCTAGTCTCTTTAGTACAGTATACAGTACACAACTGTATAAACGTGTAAATATACTAAAAACGTTATAAAAGGTGGAATGATGGCATTAAAACAATAACTAAATATGGCTGACACAAACCCACTACCGTTACAATATGCCTGAAATATCGGCAAGGGGCGGCTCCTCACTTATCCCCCAATCAGCTTAACGACCCAGCAGTCGTTCGGTGAGGAGTGTCTGTATTAAAATTCCCATGATGCCTTAGCTCTATGTTTGGAGCATTAGTGTTGTCTGTGGTGTGTTAGAGCTGCATGCAGAGTATTGGTGTTGCATGTAAATTGTTATTGCTGCCTGTTGAATGATAGCATTATTTGTCGAGCATTAACACTGGATGTGGAATGTTAATGTTGTGTGCAGGGTGTTAGCGCAGTCTATGGAGCGTTAGCATTGTCTGTGGGAAAAAATGGGCCGCACAGCTATAATTCTAGTGCAATGTGCATTAGCGTCCTCTGTGGAACGTTAGCGCCTGTGGAATGTCAGTGTTACCTGTAAAGAGTTAGCTCTGTCGCTGGAGCATTAGCATTGTCTTTGAACTTATATTTACCTGAAATGGATTCTCTAAGCAAGAATATTCCCCCTATGAGTTAGCAGGGAAAACGTAAAGTGTCTGGGCCCAGCCTAATGTGCTTTGAAATCTGATGTTAAGCAACAGATACAAACAGGAGGGCTTTTCCCTGCATTAACTATAGTGGTGAGAAAAAGCTGTGAGATATCTTCTTTAATGGAAAACCTCTTGAGTAACTCTTGTTTTGTGGGATGCCTCCGTTCCATTTATTCGAGTCCTGTGTTTATTTGGTTTCGCTACAAGTCACCGTAGAAACGGCAGTCTGGGGAAAAACATTTGGGAGATCTGAGGCATTAAAATGAGAGACATCCATCAAGCGGCCGACGACTCCGAGGTTAGGGGAACTTTTCCATTTTCATTTTCTCCTATCAAGCTACTTTTTCTTCTGTGGGTTCCCGTATTCATCTTGTGCCACAGCACAAAACTGTGAGGATGCATCTTCCTGTTGTGATGTGAGGCTGCCACGTCTCACATAAATGTGGGAGGAAGCCATCATTGCCCTTCCATGGTTCCTTTACCCATGCAACACTACACCATGGCACATTGCACCACACTTCCTGCTCACCCACAACACACTGCACCACACTTCCTGCTCACCCGCAACACACTGCACCACACTTCCTGCTCACCCACAACACACTGCGCCACACTTCCTGCTCACCCGCAACACACTGCACCACACTTCCTGCTCACCCGCAACACACTGCGCCACACTTCCTGCTCACCCACAACACACTGCACCACACTTCCTGCTCACCCGCAACACACTGCACCACACTTCCTGCTCACCCACAACACACTGCGCCACACTTCCTGCTCACCCGCAACACACTGCGCCACACTTCCTGCTCACCCGCAACACACTGCGCCACACTTCCTGCTCACCCGCAACACACTGCGCCACACTTCCTGCTCCTGTTCTTACCTTCCTGTTACTTTAAGGTGTTGGTTTTCCACTGGCGTAAAAACTGGTACGGCGCTGAATGACATGAAATGTGAGGTTGGGCATTTTGTACTGTTTTCGAAAAATAGTTGCAGTAGGACTGGACGACATGCAATATTAATACCAACATCGCATGGCATGCACATCCAGTTCTTGCATCACTATTCAGCTAGATTGATATCAGGCTTTTTCTTACCTTCAGTTCTGTACATACATTATACTGCAGGGAGTTTAAGTCTCGCTAAAACATTTTTACTCTGTCATAGGAAAAAAAAAAAACTTAGGAAGTTTTACAATTTTTATGATTATTCCTTTTCAAGATTATGTGGTACCTCGTATATGCTTAAAAATCGGTTTAAAGTTTACTTTCACTGCTTTTGCATAAGTGCTGCATGCATTCTACAACACAATAATAATCTTTTTCATCCTTGCTGTTTAAATCACTCCTAGACGGGTGCGTGAGAAAGTTATGTTTACTCATTTTTGGTTTCATAAATACCCCAAAATTTATTACAACAGCATCACATTGCAGTATTTGAAAAATTTCCAATACCCTGCTGTCATAGTATATTATACAAAATACTTTATTTCTTGTCATGCTATCCTGATCTTCTTCTATCTGCTCTTCCGACCAGATCACAATTAAAACTTCTCTCACTTCACTTGTCCATGTACCCATTATTATTAATGTTATTATTTTATTACGTCTGTGACATAATAAGTCAACCGGAAAATGACACTAACAAGTTGAAATGAGCCACATTGCCACCTATTGCACTTGAGTCGGACATATTTCGGTGAATAAGTCAATTCCACTCCTGTGCATGTATACTGGGACAAAGATAGAAGTCCGTTAAAATGGCGTAGCTGTGCATGTAAACGTGTTGACTTAACCTCACTAACAACCAAACTGTAAACCTCACTGTCCATCCATCCCTTTACAATGTAATCCATTAATCACAACAATAATCACCTCACTATACACATCTATGATAACCTAACCTCACTAACAACTTCACTAACCACCTCCCCTTACTATCTACCTAATTGCCTTATCTCACTAAAAACCACAGATTGGTTACCCAACCAATCATTTACTAACCCTGCCACTATTTATTCCACCAACCACCACAACAATCACCTCACTATACGCTGTACTAATACAATAAATATCTCACCTCACTAATCACTCCACAAATCACCCAGCCTCGCTAACCACTGCAGCACTTATTCAGCTAATTAATTCACTCCACCAGTCACCTTACTAATTACCTCACGCAGTAAATCACTAATCAATGTTCCATTCACCTGCTAATGCCTCCGGAATTACCTCACATCTCTGTGCACTACACTCATTCTCTCACTTCAATAAACACCTTAATAGTGTCTTCAACACAACAATCCTGGCTAATTATTTCACCTCCTCTAAACACCTTATTTAATCGTTTGACCTATCTAATAACTGACGATTTCAGGATTCTTCAGATGCAGTGTTGGAGGTCTGCATCAGTGTTTCCCAATCCGGTCCTCGGGGATCCGTAGTAGGTCCATGTTTTTGCTCCCTCCCAGCTCCCAGCAAAATCATGGACTGTCTGTGGGTCCCCGAGGATTGGACTGAGAAACACTGGTCTACAGCATGTAAAACAGGGATCCCCAGTTCCGGTCCTGGAGGACCAGGCTGCAACACAGTCTGCACATCTCTCTTCTCAAACACACATACTAAACCAGGCAATCAGTTGGTGAGCTGAATAAGGTGTGTTTGAGCAGGGAAATTTGCAAACTGTGTGGCAGACTGGCCCTCCAGGACAGGAACTGGGGAACCCTGATGTCCTAATTCTCGTATCTGTGCTTTTTGTAGTTCGCAGAATCAATGGATTACATTGGGGTGATAAATATTCTGGGCTGTCGCTGTAGGTGCCTTGCTCAGTGGGTTAGGGTGCTGTGCCTGTGATCAGATGGCTGTTGAAAGGTTCAAATGACCATGTCAGCACTCTAATGTCACCGTTTATCCCTTGAGCAAGCCCCCCCCCCCCCCCCCCCCCCCCATTGCTCCAGGGGCAGTCCGACCCTGTTATCTCATTAAATATTGTATATGCCGCTTTGGATAAAAGCATGTGAGAAATAAATAGAATGTAAATGAATATTTCACAATAGAGCTCGTGAGAGAAGCTGCCAGAATTTATGCTCAAACATAATGCGGCCCCACGTGAGATCCACACCGCTACCCTCTGTATCTTCCCTTTCTTTTGGAGGGTGGGGGGGTCACCCACATCCTTGGTAATGGCTGACAGGTGCCTCCAGGGATGCCAACCCAAAGAGAGTCTTGCTAATGTGCTAAATATATAAAGATGCTGAGCTGTGGAAAAAAAACCCTCATGGTGATTTTAGTGTCGTTACCCGCTGCCCAAGTTGTCCAATAAACCCTTTGGAGCAAGAAGGGAGAACTTATAATCCTTTTCCAGCAAAAAAAATAAAATAAATAAGAATAAAAATAAAAGAGATGGGGAAATAGTTTCTCTGAAAAGCATGAATCAACTTCATGAACGTGCCATGTGACCTCTGTGACGAGTTTATAGTCGGGACGGAATCCAGAAACAGAGGGTGAGAGATGGGTTAAGTGTTCCTCTCAGAGCGATCGCTATCCATGCGGCAGAGCTGCTTGCCATGACTGGGAGAGCTGCCCGTTGCGGACCCCCCTGCCGGATCCATTCCGGCCCCCTCCTTCTCCCAGCAGGCGTCGGGAACAGCAGAGGGACGCAGGACGTAAGCGGTGTAAGCGGCCTCACGATATACCTGCCAGACGCCGGCGAGAGCGCGCGCTGTATCGACGCTTGCATTTCTTCAGCTAGCAATTGTTACACATTCATCTCACTCATCATCCGAAGCAGAACTGACTCCAGCTGTCGTCCGTTGGTGCGGTTTTGAGGCATCTGTCATTTTTTAAACTAATTTGTACCAGCTAACGTTCAGCTACTGTGCCGTGCTGGCAGCTGCGTCGGTTTAAACAGGTTTAAAACTTTTAGAAAGCGATGTTTTTTTGTTTTTTTTTTTTTTCTCCGCAAAGTCTTCGAGTACTCGAACCAGACGTAACGGGTTTGAGAGACGAGGAGCAGCGCGCCGCGCAGACCTGGAACACTTCCATCTGCAGAGGAAGTCGCTGTGAGCGGTGATAACAGCCATTGTTGGATCATCTTCGTTTTTGGCCTGGCGAAGCAGAGAGGGGACAGACTTTGCTGGTCCATCTGAAAGCGTGAGGACGGAAAAAAAAACGAGAGCGTTTAAAAGCTGTTTAACGCGATTGGCTCCTCAGAGTTCTGCGAGCCTAGCAGCCCCCCCCCCCCCCCCCCCCCTTTGTAGTGCAGTGACATAAAAGTCCCTTTTTACCCCATCCAAGTACTGAGTGTGAGCCCGGTTTTTCTGGGGAATAATCCTTTTAGCGTGCGGCGGATGAGCCTCCCGCGAGAGCAGGGGGCTGTATGGTGCCGAGCCAGCGAGAGCACGGAATGGGCCGGAACCCAGAGCAGGACGGGCCCCCAGTGACCCTGGCGAGACGGTGCCGAGTATGTTATATGCCTCGGGGGGGGGGGGGGGGGGGGGGGGGCTACAGATAGCAGCAGGAACGACGAAAGAGCTTCAAGGGGAAGTGATGTAAATGAATGAATCCCATTGTGGCTGAGTGAGGTGAGGGGTCCCGGTCCGGAGGAGTGTGTAGCTTAATGCCAAACCCCACTTAAATCCATGCCTCACTAACCAGCTTCGGGAGTTTAAGCGTTTAATGGAGAATTCAGCAAGCAGACTCAACCCATTAGGAATTTCCAGCTGGCACCCTTTTGTGGCTTCGCTGATGATATTCAGAGGAAAAGCCCACTCAGTCTGTATCACACTGCCTTGTTTACCTCCCAGAAACGCTATTAGCTAAACTGCATTACAGCACAGCAAACATACTGCACTCGTCCCCCCAGCTGAAGGTGTCTAATCGATTCTTTGGGTCAAATATCTTGCTGGAGGGGAGAGGGAGGCGACCACCGTTTCTGTCTGCAGTGTTTGGGCCTGTTTCCTGGCCAACCTGCATCAGGTGAGAAGCCGGAGTGATCTGGTGAAACATCTAGCCTTGTCAGGACGTGCGCAAACGTCCTGGATACTCTCTCTCTCTCGGCTCCTTTGAGAGCTTGGAGATTAGGGAGGAGATAAATGGTCCCGTCAGGAAGAAGAATAGAGCTGGTAGCCAGCGGTTATGGAGAGCAAGGCAGAAGGTGAGCAGACAGGCGGAGAGTGTGGGTGGTGCTGCTTTCCGGACATGGAGGAAATGACCTCGCCCAGTGCCGGGGTCAAGGAGATGGGGCATGTAAAGTGGCTGGGGGAGAGCTGACCCCAGTGCCAGCCCTATGCCGGCCTATTTCGGCTGCAGAATTAATACAGGTGCAATACTAAAACGGTCTTCGTTTCAATTAGACCGAATACACTGTGAACACTGGTGCCTGTAGACAGGCCTGCTGGGGATACGACTGGGTAATGGAGGGACGGCGGGCGTCAGGAGAGGGCCCCACTGGGAGGGGGGGTCACACGTCATGAGGGGCTGAAATAACCTGAGAAGAGGTCTGGCTGTAGAGAAAGCAGCAGAAATATGACATCGTCAATAGATGAGGCAGTACTAGCAGCAGTAGTAATATTAGTAAGATATTGATAGAATTAGTGATCATATTCACAGGTATAACTGACTTATTGAATTGAATGTAGTAACTACACTCATAAAATTTAAAAAAAAAGAATCACTTAATTAATTCATATCAAGTACCTTATAAGGAGTGTGACTGTCCACTGGTCCACTGCCACCAGAACACCTTTTGCCACGCAGTGGCATTCCCAGGGTTGGTTATGGGTAGCGGGATATTGGGCCATTCGTAAAAAAGAAAACGAAGGAGTGAAGGAGTTAAACATCCACCTGCGGGAAATTCCAGAAACGTGCAATGATGCTTAGATCTAATGACCGGGAAGATTATGGGAGGTGTTTGACTTTGCCGTGAGGTTCAGGGAAACCGCTATTGCATTTATTGTGTTTGTTATGCTTATCATCTTATGGGAACATCATGAGGGAAATAGCCTCATATTCCTGGACCATTATATGAGCATGCAGGGCGATCATTTGTCCTAATGCCTCCCACAGGCTGGCTGTCCAGACCACCTAAACCTCTGTGATAGATGGACATTGTGGGCTGAAGGCATCCTTTGGTTTCCTCCAAACATTAACCGGCGCTGGCCAGGACCCTTTTGTGTTCCTTATACCAGGCTATGCATCCCTGTACGTTGGCTTTGGATCTAAGTGGTACTCAAACAGCATCCCTACCATGAATTCTGGCTACGGGCGTGCAGTGATAGCAGACAGCGGGTCACAGAGGTGTTGTGTCATTTCTGTGGTGAATTTTGAGGCCGTGTTCTTGCAGTGTTCGGCGACAATAATGCTGAGTGTCCATCCGTCCTAGTCGTTGAGCTTTGACCCGTCTGCTGCCCGCTCTTCCTCTTTGTCGACGCAGTCCGTTCGGGTTTAGCGTACGCTGTCATCATTTCTGAAGCTGCTCCCCGTGTCACAAAAATAATTTCACAGTTATTGCACCTGCGACTCGGGCCCTGCCTTCTTGATCTCTTTGGAACTTTCCTGATTGTCAGACCTCTTTCATGGCTGACACACATACTGCTAATTGGCATCCAACCTTAAATGACTCACCTTTGTGGCTACATTAGTAATTGCGGTTTTGTGAGTTACTTCAAAGCCCTTTGCCATGTGGTGATTCCATTATTTTACATTTTATAATAGTAAAGGTAGTAAAGTGATTTTCATTAGGAGCGGTATTGTAAGAGTAATGGTAGTATTATAAGTGGTAGTATATTCATTAGGAGTAGTGTTGTGGTAGTAATAAAAGTAGTAGTATTAGAGGTGATAGAATTTTCACCTAGAGTAGTACTGTGATAGTAATGACAGTAGAAGTATTAGAGGCAATGTACTCGTCAGGAGTAGCATTGGAGCAATAACAGAAACTGAAGTATCAGAGGAGATGGTATATTAAAGAAGAATCCTGCTGGTGTAGTATTGCACTGGTTGTGTTAGATGTAAGAGTATTTTATCGCCAGCTGGTATTTGCTTTGCATGTGCCCATAATTGGTGAGCATGGTAAGAGACAGACATGTAGGGATGTGGGGGAAAGGCCATTTATCCCATGTCATGCACACGTCCATACTGTCAGAAAGCTGTAGCAGGAGCTCCGCGTGCAGGTGAGGGGCAGGGGCTGCCAGGTGCAGGTGAGGGGTGAGGGGCAGGGGCTGCCAGGTGCTAAACGGAGGCATACCTCTGTGAGGAGACAGCTTCGAGGCCGGGTAGGGGGACACGAGCTATTCTGGTGTCTCTCTCTCTCTGCTTCCATACTGCAGCTTTACTAACACCAGCCATCTGGGGATTCCTGAAGGCACACGCGCTCTCTCACCGCAGTGACTCGGACTGGGCTGCAGGTGGCGTGCTCGTCAACGGCCCGGACATGTGACCGGAAGGCAGTAGCTTGGATGGCAGCGCTGGTCACGGCACCACCTGAAGGTATTCACTTCTGGAAGTGGAGAAGCTCGAGCTGGAAAGGCAGTTATGTAATACCGCTGTTTTTGGCTGCTGTTTCGTTGCGAAAGGCTCCTGCCCCTAGCAGCGACTGACATGGGCAGCGAGAAGGCCGCGGAGCAGGTGGCAGGGCCGGGTGCTTCACGGAGGACGGCAGCACACGCCAGCAGTCCTGGGCACAGCGTGCCAATCCGCTTTGTTGTGGTTAATGAAAGGGTGGCACGTTCTACATGGACGTGATGAAGTCGGGTCACTCACAGCTCCTGTTCCACCTTCTGCCTGCGGCTGAAAGCTCTTTTTATATTACAAGACAAAAGCCATGGATATGCTATTTGGCTTTCTTACTGTTAAAGATACAAGTAATGCTATTGTTTCGGTGGTGCCCTGGGATGGGTTGGCACCCCGTCCTGGGCTATTCCCTGCCTAGTGCCAGTGGCTTCTGGGATAGGCTCTAAGCCCCGCAGGACCCTGGATAGGACAAGCGGGTATGGAAAATGGATGGAAAGACAGTCCCCTTGCTCAGACTTCCCCGGGTCGTCATACTTCCTGTATCCTGTAATGTCAGATGATTTTCTGTTCCACAGTTATTATCAAACGCGGGGAAAAAAACTGCCATTTCACACACAGCCGGGTAGCCATATGCAAATCCGGCGAGTCAATTAAGCGTGGAGATTCTTATCAGACTGCGAATCAAAGTGCCTTTGGTGTCAGACAGCTGGGTTTGGCTAACCCGAATGGTAAATATGGCACATCGGTGATCGTCAGCAGATCTAAAGGGTTGTCTGTATTGTCTCGGCACTGGGAAATTTCTTTTTTATCGCACTTCTTGCGGCGGCGGGAATATCGCTCAGCGATTTAAACAGCACTGTGGAAAAACACAGGAATTCTCGCTTGGATATTTCCGTTCCTTGGCCTATCCGACATCTCCTTGTGGCTTTTTTTGACTACAGAAAGGCTTTGTCATCCCTCAGGACTCCGGGGCCAATCCCTTGTTTCAGAAATGCCGCTTTGCAGACAGGCTGCTTTTCTGACGAGTGGGAGGTGAACCTCAGGTAATATCTCGGTGGACAGCATGCTCCACGTGAAGGTGCCCTCTTTGATGGTTCATCTGACACGTGGCTCCATCCTGACCACCATGCACTGATGGGTAAAAAAATCATGCCCCAGCCTGGACCTGTGCTGGATCAATTAGTTCAATAATTGATCAGTTCACTAGCAGATTTTTTATCCAAGGAGTCTTAATTTGAGGTGTCATTATGGATACAGCGAGCAGCTCTGGACCACAAGCGACCACATTCTGCTTTGCCAGGGACTCACTGCAGTCACTGCAGCAACCCAAGTCCTTAGCAGTGTCACATGACCTCTGTGTCAGAGAGAAGATGGCTTTGTCGCGAGAAGGACATCCCTGGGACTGCTAGGAGGTCTGGGTCGAGGTGACTACATATCGACGGGCCAGTGGAAGACCTGGAATTCCGGGAATTCCCAGCACCGTGACGTAGCCGATTCCATCGTGAACGGTTTGTGTTTGTGGCCATTAAGCCTATGCAAAGCAGCACAGTTCTGTCACTGCACAATACCCAGTGGGATTCCGGTATGTTCCGGATTACCGGCACACCAGCCGGGAGAGCAGCACGGATGCGCAGCGGCGACGAGTTAGAGGGGGACAAATCGTCCTGCGGCTCAGAAAGGCTGCATCCCGGGTCCGCTTGAGCGGAATGATTCAGACGCAGCAGCAGCCATTGCGGAGCGAAAATGCGGAGACCAGGAATCGTCTGAGTCCAGTTTCTACAACAAAGAGCCTTTCAATAACGAATAAACCGACAGCAAATTGAAGCCATCGGCCACTTATCGATGGGGAGGCCAAACGGGGGAGGAGGGGGGGCATTAAAAACGGCAGCGATAAGCTCACCGTGATGCTCGGTAAACAAGCACGTCTCTCTAATGCGACAACACGTCACGCAGTGGCAGGGGGGCATAGTGCTGCAGGGCTGAGCCGTGACCACATACCGTACCCATCATCTTCTGCATTACCACGGCTGGCATGATGCACGTGTCAAAGCCCACTGAGACCCCAGGGGAGGGCCGGTGGGGGGGATTATTACATTGTTATTCATATGAACTTGTTTAAAGGAGAGGGATTTGTAATCGTGCCCCCCCCATGCCCTGATTGTTGGAGCTGGCTCTGTGATTTCTATTAGAGGCGGTGAGATTAGATCAGACGGATGCGAGAGGGATTAGAGTTAATACAGCATCCTTAAGTACAGCTGTTCATTGGAATGAAACTCCAACGGACGATGAATAATGTATCCGGGGGGCGCCGTTCACTCGCTCAATGCACGCATGCATCACTTATCATGGGGGCCCACACATCCCGCCACCGCGAGCCGCCGCGACTGCTGCGTTTCTAAACACGGAACCGACGCAGGAAGGGCGACTCATAAACACCTGGCAGAGCGGCCGTTGGTGCGCTGTGGATGTGCGATCCGGTCGCCATCAGAATGTCACACAACAGGTGTGAGAGAAGCCGCTGTCCTGAAACAGGAAGTCCCGCCTCTTTGGTCAGCTCCGCACGTCATTCGTTACTCATTGGCCTCTATCTACATTTGTCTTCGTTTTTTATATTTGATCTACTCTAAGTGGGGATGGTTTTAAGCCAGTACATAGTGCCCAGTAGAGCACCCCCCCCCCACAGATGTAGCATACATTGGGCAAGACCAGGAGCCCCTTGTATGATCATTAAAGTCACAGCCTTCCATTAGTACCCACTGTCGCTGTGCTTGGTGATCTGTGGCCATGCTTGAAAACCGCTAAATGCTAGACTGGCCGCGAAATGAACGCGATGTAACCGGGTATCGCGTCAGCTGTCTGGGGGTGACAGCAGGAAGCTCCCTCTTTCTGTAGTTAACAACACGGCCTAAATGAACAACGGCCTGTATGAAGATGAAATTGGGCTACTCATTACTGGCGGTAAATTAGATTCGTTTTATCAAGTGCTGCACCACTTTTGCTCCTTGGAGGACAGGCTATAATTTAATGAGAGTGTTTTCAGCCAAGTCGCTTTCACCCTTGATATTTTCTTTTGAGAATAAACAAGTCCTTTTCCTGAAGCCATTATCTTCCTTGGCTGCAGTGAGTCAATGGACTTACTCTTCGGTGTCTGCGAATGGATCAAATCGGCAATACTACAGCCACGTCTATGGGCTCTCTCTCTCTCTCTCTCTCACTCACTCACTCACACACAGACACACACGCGCGCACCCACACAGACACACGCGCCTGCACTGATTATAGCCCTTTAGAGCCGTCGCGTTTAAAAACCCTTAATCGGGATGATCCGCGATGCGCTCTTGTACTGCTTGGCAGAGACTCTCCCGGGTTGTTTAATAATCGGCCGATCGTAACACTGGCTGCGCGACTACATCTGCGAAATGTTATATACGGGACCTCATTCCACATAGGCTACAATAAGCACGCGCGGTATAAATAGATATGTTTAACATGCATGTGGAGTCTTAATCCAGGTTAGAGGGAATTCCAGGAAACGAAATGAAAGTGTCTTTGTGGTTCTGTTGTCTGCATCACCAAGCCGGTTGGTAGTCCACAGCGCGTATATAGCGCCATGAATCCCATAGCTGGGATGCGCCGTCTCGGACGGAACCTGTCCCTCACCCTGCCCTCTGACACGGCGCTTTTCAAAAGTCACTCATCATATTTCTCATTTGAGGAGGGTTTAATTTAAGCAACAAGCTCATCTCGTTGGGATTCATTTTCACTTTCTCTGAGATTAATAGTTTAATTAAAAGGTTGCTCCTGTACAGCGGTTGGAAGAATGAGAAAATGAAGCGACATTGCACTGGCGTCGAGGCTCGGAGAGTAACACTTTGTGGGTGCATTTCTCTGTATGTTTGACCATTAAATATGCCTGTAAAGAGTCGAAATTCTCCTTACAGAACATCAAATGTATAATTACCCAACAGAAGGCATTAATAGGGGATTATGTAATGAAAATGAGTTTAAAATAAACTAACAATTCCCCAAAGACTGGTTTTGTATTCAGTCTATTGTGGACGCAATGTTGCGAAATAAGAGTTTGTCAGTCTTGTCGAGGATTGCACGTCTGATTGCGTATAGCTGCAGGGAGTCTTTATTTAGAAGTGCTACCATATTTTCTCAAACCTAGCAATATGGGTTTTTAAATTCCGCGATGAAGAAGTTGTCATTGCCTTTATGACAGTTGCTTGTATAGTTGATTTGCTTAATTTTCGGTTCAGGGACGGTTTAAACATACCGGCACTGAATCTGTTTAAATTACCCTGTAAAATATTGGAGAAAAGCTTTTTAGTGCTGCTGATCTAGAGTTTTATATTATAAAGTTATGAAGAAGCCCTAAAAAAATAAACATTTAAATATATGACATATTAGCATACTGAATGGATTATTCTTTGTATTTTTAACAACACGTTTCAGATATAACCGTAATAAACAAATACAAATAGAATATATGTGTATTGGTTACTTACTTTTAATATTAACAAAATTAACTGGTGATTAAAATTAATCGAATAAATATAGATAAATGTTTACTTTTGCTAGTCGTTATGTATTTTTTGATGTGGATTTCGCCTCGATCTTGCGAGATCTAGGATCCTTAATTCTGCGTGCCTTCGCCTTTTCTTGCCACCACAAGGAGGCGGTAGGTGTTGTATGTTATTTTTCTCAGGAATAAACCTCGCAAACAGCGCTTTACCGCTCTTTGGCTCCACTCTGGTTCATCATCGCCGAGCTTTTTTGCAGAATACTAGTGCTCCTGAAATCGGCCCCCAGTGAGCCGGGGCCGGTCCTATGGGTCGCGGCTTGACCGTGCGCCTTTGACGGGAACGGACCAGGACCCGGGGCTGCCGCCGCCGCTCCGCAAATCTGATGCTTTACCGGGGGGGAAAGTGTAGAGTATGGGAGAAAGGCGCCGCGGCTCCGGGTGAAGCAATACTGGGGGAGATGGAAGTCGATTCAACCTAAAGAGACTTGGGGAGCCGCGGCTCTACTATAGCAAACGGACGGAAAACTGCTCAAGTAACTCAGCAATGAGTTGCACTTCATTTTCTCAGTTTGCGTGAGATTGACTACTAAGGATTACCCTTAAATATTTATCAATATTTACTCACGTGCTTGACTGAATATAGACACTATAATAATCTTCTAATGCCAATATTTTCTGTAAATATAGCGTATGAATGAGGACGATGAGATTCAAGCCATGCAACTTCAATAAGCAGACTTAAACAAGTGGAAATACCTCGCCGAGAACAGCTGCTTGGAAGACGGATAAAGAGATTAAAAAAGCAGGTGAGGTTAAGCGAAGCCTTGAATATGCTATTTCGAAATAAACAAAAAACTTTACCGTCTGAATGACGGTGAATTTTGGAAATAAAATGGGAATGAGCAGCTACTTTGACATCTACCGCGAACTGTAGAAATAATACAGATAATAAACGACGGGTTTTATTTGTTGGATTTTATTTGTCGCTTTAAGGTTTAATCTGTCGCCTGTTGTTATGTAATGATGTTTTAACATTCCCGTTTCTGGCTCCTTCATGTGCTGCTATGCGCGTACATGTGTGCCGCTGACCTCGCTTTATTATAAAGGGAATAAAGGAGTTTTCGGGCAAGATCTAGCGGTGAAGTTTGCTGCTGAGACATTCCTCCGGCTCGGTGGGGGCGGGTTTGCGGTGGCGCTTGCACGGCTGGTCACTCTTTTACAGAAGCTGATAACTCCGCGGATTGTCTTCAGGAGCGCAGATCAGCTTCGGGATCGTAGATCAGCTTCAGCGCCGCCGATCAGCCCCAGCCAGGCTTCATCTGTCACTCCCGGCGTCGGTGGTCGTCCCTTAGTGCGCCGGGGGTGGGTGCTGGCATCTGCGAGGGGGCAAAACTTACCAGGGGCGCATAAATGAGCTCCAGCATGGAGGGGGGGCTTAATGCCTGGCACCCCCACCCCCGCACTTGTAGTTATTCGCTTGATTTTTGGGCGGCAGTTTGACAGGAGAGCTGCTGTGTGTGATCACGTAGTTTATTTACCGATGCCATTATTAGACGTACTTTACAGGCAATAAAATAAAACTCAAAACAAATGGGATATCAGCCAGGTTGGTTGATGGTGGCTAAAATTAAGAGTTAAACTACGGGTATTAAACCCTTATTTGCCTTTCATACGGCATGGACATCTTGGATATCACCATGTTACTCATCTTGACTAGCCTACTCTGGGAATAGGAGAGTAAGATGACATGTACCCTGAGTAATAATACATCCCAGTGTGTGCAGCACAGGTGTTAATATTGGAGGGGAACTGCAAACCCCGAGGTTTTATCATGATGTTACTTCACGTTGCCCCAGTAAGTAGAGAAGGAGAAAATGAGGACGGCGCCCGTTTTTGCGCCTTGAGTTTCCCCGCTTTTCAGTTGCTCCTTGTTATAACCGCGCTTCCTGACCCAAATCCTCCGCAGACACACGCGAAAATAACTTCCTGTGTTTTCTTTGCGAGCACTTTTAACATTTCAGTGGAGAAAATGTTACGGAGGATTGAATTAAACAGCAGCAATATGGTGTTATTTTTGGGGAAGTGCGGCTAAACCGGGGATAAAGGAAATAAGCAGGATGCGGGCTGCCGGTTGCGGGAAGAAGCGGGCTACCGGGTGCGGGAAGCGGGCTGCCGGATGCGGGGAGCGGACTCTGCGTGGGGCTCAGCTGTCAGTCCCGCACCGTAATGCGGAGCAGCCAAGGTCGCTTTGAACTGAACCTTCAGTTTAGATATCTTAGCCGTTTGACCTACCATTTTCTAACATAATTTGCTTCAATCAACATCGTCCATTTCCGCAAGTTAATTCACAATCTTAAATCTATCCGGACGTAAATATCCGTTGAGGAAATAAGCGCACATTTTGCGGAGAGATGGCAAACCACATGGGTAATTATTGTGTTTTATTTTTGCATTGGTCATGCTTGTCTTGTGCACTCTGGACTCGCCCCAGCATCTGATTTTCCAATGTCCATAACACATCTGCGGGTCCATGTGGGATTGATCTCCGCTGGAAGGCCCCGGAGTTCACCTATTTTATCATCTTTCCCATCGCTGTCCTCCTGTTCCTGTAAATGTGCTTAGTCAATGCTTCGTTTTGGTCTGTAGCTATTTCAACCTTTCTATATCCTGATTGCAGAAGGTGTGTGTGTGTGTGTGTGTGTGTGTGTGTGTGTGTGTGTGTGTGTGTGTGTGTGTGTGTGTGTGTGCAGGGGGGTGGGGTGGGGGGGTCGTTTCTGAGAGAAAGCACTATCACCTGAATTTCCTGAGTCCTTCTCGAAATTTAGCAGGCAGTCAAATATCAAGTGCACTGTAAACCACAGTAGAGTTATTCATTTTAAGCCGATGGATGCAGGGGGAGAGAGGGGTGTCGTGTGTGTGCCGTTCAAGGAGCGTGCCTGTTCCCATGTGTCTGTACGTGCGCTCACACTTGTTTTGGAGAATGTGTGCGTCGGAGCATGTCTGGCTGTGTGTATGCGCGTTTCAGCATATGTGTGTGTCTGTGTGTGTCTGTGTACCCACCTATTGTATCTGAAGACTCTCCGAAACAGGGACCTGATTAAAAAGACTGGGAAGGATATTACAAAGTGTCACCACATTTGTAGGTGGAATTTCGGAGCCTCATTACTCCAGGAGTGAAAAGCTGGCTTTGTCATTGGGACCCGGAGCCGGGAGGAAGCCCCCCCCCCCCCGTTATCCGTGACACGCCAGCTCTGCTCTGGCCGTACTCTCTTCACTGCCACGCTGCATTCGGGGCACCCGTCAGCATCCTTTTTATTCATCTTGCTTATTTATTTTTATGATATGGTGCCCCCCCCCCGAGCCCACCAGTCTGCTGCACACTGGGCCAAAGCGATTGTGCAGGAGAGGCGGGTTGACATCCGAGGCCTGTAGGCCTGGTGATCTCTTGAAAAGTCTCCCATGCTTATTCTCCGACGCCATTTCTGGGGGTGTTAAATGGATCAGGTGCCGGCCGGTTTAAAGTGCTGGACCATAGCGGGAAGATTGGAAATTACAGCATGTCGGCTTTGACCTTCTAGTAGTGTCCAAGCTCCGGGTCATATGGGGGTTTGCTCAAAAATTCCCTCTTCCATTACTTTCTGCTTGGCTGGGTTTTTTTTTTTTTTTTGGGGCGGTTGCTGAGAGAATAAAACCCTAAACGCTGGTTACATAAAGGGTGGGGGGGGTGCATTTTCTGAGGACCCCGCTGGAAAACAAATGGCGGAAGTTTACCGGCCGTGTCCTCGGGGGACGACTAGCAGAAGTCTCCACGGAGACTCCAACAATATCAGCGGCTAAATGAAAATAGATGGAGGCGCGGATGGCGGAGTGAGAGCGGCCTCGCCGCCGCTGCGGCCATTTGTCTCCGTCGGGCCGCTCATCATAAAGATTTTACTTTTCGACCAGGGGTCCGCAGCCTCAAATTCTAATTTATGATGCTGAAAGGAGCCTCCCTGGTTTATTGTTGTCACCCAAAAGCCGCGTTAAATGAGCTACCCTCCGGCGTCTTTTATCGTGCGTTAATGGGAAGCGGCGCCCAGACCGGTGCAACGGCGCTTCGCCACGCGCAACCGGCGTATTGCGCGCCCGGAGCAGGTGAACGGACGTCACGCCGGGTCTGTTTATGTAAACATGAATCAGGGGCAAACCGCTGAGAGGTTTTCTTTATTTCTTTTTTTTCGGAGGCGGTTAAAGCGTTAGCCACCGGCTCAATGGCAGCGTCGGCACGAATATTATAAGGAGACATATATAATTAAGTTTTACAAGTGCAAATCCGCGGCTGAAGCACGCCACTGCCGTCTTCGGTTAGAGGGTTAGCAATCCTGGGGGAGCGGCTACTTAGCATTTAAATAGCCAGCACATTGGGCGAGGGGGGGGGACGGGTGGCAGGAACAGAGGACGAGTATTTCAAAGGGCGGGGGGGGGGTGTTATTTAGTGCGCAGTTCTTTTTTTAATAGATGTTTGGGCCGTGTGGGGCCACTGACACTGTGGCGTAAATCAGCAGCTCTCTGGGGGGGAGGGGGTGAGGGAAGCTATTGTTCAAGGAGGGAGAAAGACAGTTTGGAGGATTCTCTTAATCCCGTCTGCTGTGGAATTAAAGCGAGTTACACATTAGCGCAGTCATTTCCTCTCGAACGGGCTCCTAAATCTGCTGCAGATTAAACAAACAGAAATTCAAGTAAAAAAGAACTGAAAGCCAGAAAAGCAAACGCAGGTGGAGTGATATTGCGAGTGAGCCGAAGCCGGTAACGCTAACAGCAGCCAACGGGGGCGCTCTAGGTACGGGTGGTATGAGGACGACAGCCAGTCCTCTTTGAGTAACGGCGGTGTCTGACAGGCGAGCTGTGGGGGCGGGAGACACGTGTCTCGACGCCAAACGGCCCAAAACCCGAATCAGGGGTGAATTGTGGCATTTGCAGGGTTCCACAAAGCCCTCCGACGGCCTGTTGGCGGGCAGAGTTGTGACCCTCAAGCGAAGGCAGATAGGCGCTCAGGTAGTTCTGCTTTTAAAACATCATGCCCCCCCCCCCCACCTGTATCGATCCCACCCCCCCATGGCTGTGTGGCCGCGTCTGCTGCTGGCTTATGAGTGTATTTCACCGCGGGTTGCCGGCCCCCTTTTTTAATGATTTGTTGGGTCTCCGTTGTTATGAACACGGCGGCGAGTTTCTCTGGCCAACGATTTCTGGCTCGGCCCCGCGGAGGTCTCACATCTGGAAGTAGAGCAGAGCGCGCAGTAATGTGGACTGAAACGGATCATTAATTAGACAAACTGTCTATAAACATGAATCAGATCAGCCCCCGGTAAGGGACAGGATCATATACATTATACATAATTATGATATATTAATAAGACATATGGACAAAGCAGAGTTGCAGAATTTATGAAAGCAGGGTTTTCATTTTTTACTGAGGTCCACTGAACGAGTATTTTTACTGTCACATAATCTTAAATGTGTCACATCCCCTTTTGCCTGCAGTTTCACACCAGTGCTGCCTTGTAATCAGGTACCTGAGTACAGTTGCCGTACAGTTGTCTGCTCTATTTAAACTGGACAATGGCATTCTTGCTTCTGAGCGTAAGGCTCAGTGTTCACTGTTTGTGAGACTAGCTTCTTCAAGGTTTGGTTTGTCCGGAATTTTATTTTTGGTTTTTGCTCGGGGTTGCAGTATCTGGGAGGGGGGGGGGGGGGGGGGGCAACAGTAAAATGCAGGATGTCTAAAGGGGAATTTCCAGTAAAGGTGCATGGGAATACCAGCTGCTAATCTCCTACGATCTTTGACTTAAAGCAGATCATATACTTATGGCCAGTTCATTTTGTTTTACTGTTTTATCTAGACCCTGCACTTCCTTAGTTTGCATAAATACTTTTGCTTGTGGTTTCTACTCCCTCATATGTTTTTTTTTCCCCTCAGTAGTGACAAGAGTCACCGTGATTGTGCAAGGATCACTTCACGTGAAGTGTTAGTCGAGTTGGAAGCTTGGTTGACGTCTCTCCATTGACCAGTTTGAAGATTAAATAACAATGAAAATAATATTGAGATACTACTAGAAATGCAATGCCGCTGACATATTAAGCAAGTTTTTGGTTAGTCTTGAATATTATGGGTTTGTTCACCAGGCATCTTGTCTGATTTTTCACAGTTTGAGTCAGCTGGCATTTTGGCTTGAGTTTCATGGTTTCAGTCAGTTGGCTTTTTGTTTCATAATTTTGGTCCCTGGCATCTTATCTGGGGTTTCTTGGTCTCAGTCAGCTGGCACCTTGGCTTGATTTTCACGGTTTTGGTCCAGCTCGTGTCTTGGCTTAAGTCTCATGGTTCTGGTCAGCTGGCATTTTGGCTTGAGTTTCATGGTTCTGGTTACCAAAATCTTGTTTCCGTGTTCGTGATCTTTATTAACTGTAATTCCACAGTTGATGTTCCAGGCAATTGGTATGTTTTTTGTGTTTGTTGTGGTCGTCAGGCTTTTTCCTGGTTCCCATGTGCAGTTTCCTCTGTGGTTTTCTGATCCTCTATACTTGACTATGATTATTTTTGCACCTCATTCTGGATTTGTCCCTTCGGCCTGCGTCTCTGGTTCTCATTGGTTACGCGTTTCCAGTGCTGTGCTGTCTCAGGGACCAGTCAGACCGGAACCCTGACATTGTAGAAGCCTGTGCTGGCTGTGAAAGTCGACATGTAAGATTTAAGTGAGCACTCTGAGTTCCGGTAATGACACCCACCCTTAAATGGCGTCACCTATATATCCCCTGTTCCAGGGGAGTATCACTTACCTGTAACGTAAAGGTGGTTTAAACTTATTTTGTTTTGGAGTCATTAGGCGAGTGCAAAGTATTCCTCTAATTATTATTGGCATTGTCAAATGTCACTTAAAATCATAAACCAATCAACGCAAGCTGATGCCGTTTTACCCCCCCGCACACACCCAGGGAGACTGATAACAACTGGAGAACAATTCAAGAACAATTCCACACAGTCACCCTTTTCTACCTGATACTTTAAAACATTTGTAGGAGATGTTGGGCCCTCTGTACACTTGCTTTTAAAATGGAAAATGGAAGATTGGATCTGAAGTTGACAGGGTTAAATACAAGTGTAAACGGCCACCAAGACACACTGTGATCCGATCAGTCAAACCACTGGCTGTGGAGTTCTGCTACGCATTTGACCATACGTCTTTTGCAGTGTAAACGTTAATACATCCTGAGGCATCCCCGACAAGGTCATTACAATAACTGTATGTGGAGCAGTAACAAAATCTGAACACAAATGAACAGCTGGACACGTTGGTCCAGTGTCCCGGAAGTTTATTCTAATCAGCTTCATAGGTGTCTAATTTGATTTATAGAAACCCCCTTGTTCCACAGCAGTAGTGTCCCCAGTATGATACCCTGGTCTCTGCTTTTTCTTTATTTACTCCCCTGTCTAGGCATGAAGTCTCCAGAAGGATTAACTCGAAATCCTGGCACACTTGAGACCCGATTGATCTTATTCTGACCACCATACTCGAGAATCAATCTGGCGACGGCCATCATGTAGGAGAGCCGCTGCAGAGGAGCTCGAGGATTCGGTTGGCGATAAGAGAGCTCAGCTTCGGAGAGGAGAAACCAGCAGCAGTGAGAAAGCCAAGCGACTGTCCTATTTAACAGACCATAATATCACATCCGAATGGAGTGTGCACACGGCACCTTGCCTTAGCCATCCAAGACGAGTAGGAGGATCTCTGCATTCGGTACGCGACGGGCAGGCTCTCTGGGCAGTGCTCTCCAAAGTACCATTGTTTTTGCCAAACACTTATCAGTCAGTTTTATGATTATATCTTATCTAGTTAAACCATTTCGATGGCCTCCCTGCCATGTGTATGAACCAGGTGCTGAATTCATAGGCTCCATATCTGAGGTTAATACAGGCTAATTAATTCAGGGACAGTATAATGAGCAGGAGCCTCTAAAGTTTTTCTTTTAACTTCCTACTTCCAGGTGTTGGATCATATTGACCTTCTGCCATCCAGGTGTTCATGCTTGTTCCTGCCATTTTGGGCTATACCTGTATTTTCTCTGAGCTGTGCATGATCTAAGGACTGTGTGTCGTCAGATTTTGATTTTTTGACGACGGTGGTGCTCCGTGTTCGTATGAGCAGACAGTCAGAGAGCTAATTAACGCTGACGAGATAAAAAAAATAAAAAATACTCCGAACAACATTCATTCCTTACGGAGGGGTGGTATCAGTGCATCAAAGTGATATGATGGCGAGAGATTTAACCTTAACCTGCGACCACGATGCGATCTCATGGGCTGGTGGCGCAGTCAGATTCAGGAAGTAGGTTAGATTCATGAGGGACGATGGCGTTCCACTGAATGTCAAAACAGCTGTGTCATTTTCTCAGGGATTATTAAGGACGGATGGAAAGACGTGAGGAACGGCCATGCTTCTGCCCCAGCCAGCAGGGTTTTGATTTTTACTTTCACGTTTATTTATTGACAGACTCTTTTGTCCAAAATGATGTACAAGCTAACAGCAATGAAGGAGCCAAGTAACAAGTAAGAAAGATCCAGGGGGAGGCAGCTGTACAAATGCTGCTTGAAGAGCTGCTTTTAAACACTGTTTCGGTGATCAGCACATTAATGATCGAAAAGGGGCTTTGAATCCCACTTCTGTGCTCAGGCCTTTTCTTCTACAGTGGAGTTAGGCTAACCTGTCTTACAAAATTGCCTGTAGTGTGTGATTTAGTGTGTGTGTCCTGCTACAGATTGGCAACCTTGTTTCCTGTGCTGCCTGGGATAAGGTCCAGGCTTCTCGTGAACCCTGACTGGGATAAGTGGTTAGAAGATGGATGGATGAATGGATGGGTGGATGCACGCATGCATGGATGGATGGTATGCTAATGGTCATGCCTGTAAGTATTCCTCATTAATTACACGCCAAGGCAGCGACTGCTCAAACGCTCTGCAAGTTCTCACACCCAGCAGAATAGGATGATGTTCCGTCAGTGATTACGCGGTCGGCCGGCGGAGCCAGTGTCTCTCGCGCCGCACAGACGGCGGTGGGCGGCCCGCTCGCACGGAGAGAGCCGCAAACCGTCCTGGCAAAGCGAGCGGAGGCCGGAGCATATGCTGGCTACATTCCTCTGGCTGCATTAGCCACTCACGCTATTAGCTGTGGTATTACTAGCATTAGCATCAACCTTTTACAGGTCGGCTTGACCAGGCAAGAATCAGGGGATAAAAGCATCAGGAAACCACATGTTCTCTTATGTTTTTCATCCAGGCGAAGCGACTCGGAGGCCGGAGCATATGCTGGCAACATTCCTCTGACTACATCAGCGACACGCGCTATCGGCCGCCATGTTATTCACCTTGGCGTCAGCCTACCAGGGGGTCAGCCGACTCGGGCAGAAACCAGAACCCAAAAGTGGTATATCCTGTATTTTGGCTGCAAGGCTGCGTATCCTCTTTGAATGTCAAATTAAATTGAATTCACAATCTTCAAACCCAGAGAGACTGTGTGGATCGCGACACCAAGATGCCATATTTTTAAATTTAACGCTTATCATGGAATAATAATTTAATATTTGGAATGACTTGGTTTCTGAGAAACAGTCACCTCATCCGTGTATCTGGTGGTAAAGAAAGAAAGGCTGGAAAAAGGTCTCCGCTTGGAGATTTGGGGCCACATTTGCGTAATTCCTCAATTATTTTCTGTCTGCACAACATGGGAGATTTGAGGGGAGCGAATCAAGGATAAAATGAGTAATATTTATTTCTGTAACCCCTCAGCCATTTTACAGGACACACGAGTAATACAATAGTCATGCTGGTGCCTTTCAGAGCATGAATCGATGTTAAAATGTCAGCCGCTACCCGCAGCCCAGTCCAAAATATTTAGCGAGCGTCACGGAATGACTCAGCTGGCGTTTGTGCCGGTGCGGCTGGGTCAGACCCCGCCGCCATTGATTAGTTTGGCATTTGAGTGTGCAACATCTGCATCATGCTTTCTGTGTTATCTGTGTGTTTCTTTGTGTGCTGTTCATACGTGATTTATGTATGTTGTGTGGGTGTATGTGTACACACTGTTTTGTTTGAGCCCACACATTCTGTCCTTCTGTCCTGCCTTCTAGGCCCTACCCATCAGGGTAATCTGTCCACAAGCGCCCCCCTGGAGGTCTTGCTGGTTAGTACGGCCCTGTCGAAGGCGCCTGCCCCCAAAGCGGTGGTTTTTCTCGCATTATTGCTCGCGCGACGTTGTTGACGCTGTGTAATGGGAATGGCCTGCGTTGTCATGTCTGCCTGAGAGAAACACCGTTCTTACGTCCCACCAAGAGGGGGCGCTTTTATTCACGTTTTGCACTCAACAAAACAGGGAAAATAAGCACTGGATACTGTGCGGCTGCCAGTTCCTGCACCTGGCCCATAGGCGGCGTGTCTCGCCATCGCACCGTTTCCGTAATCTTCCGTTATGATCACGGGGACCAGCGGCGCCTGTAAGCAGCATGGCGGGCCGGCCCAGTGCCGCACAGGAGCGGGCCGCTGACAGCTCGCATCAGAGACGGCGGCCGAGCCGCATGTGGCGATGTGTGGGCCCGCGTGTGATGTTCTGTAGATGGATGCTCGTCATCTGTGGGTGGGAGAGCTTCACTTTGCTGACGTGCCAAACCCTGAGCCGATATATCGACTGCCGCCACACCGGAGCAGTGCTGCGTAATTGCATTACAGCATTTGGGGGGGGGGGGCACTGTTACAGCTGTTTCTAGGTAATTTCAAGAAAGTCGCATTCAATTTATGTGCTGTGGGGGGGGGGGGGGGGGGGAGCCTTGTAAAACTCTGCTCCTCGGATATATTCCCAGTCGTTCTGCGAATTCGCTGCCCGCCCGCGATAGTTAATTCGGGACATTTCTGGACATTTAAGAAAGCCGTGCATGAATTTCTGCCGAGTGGCGACAGCAGAAGTGCACATGCGTGCCAGAGAGTGTGTGTGTGTGTGTGTGTGTGTGTGTGTGTGTGTGTGTGTGTGTGTGTGTGTGCGCACTAGCCTGTTGCCATGCTAATCGGCATGGCTGTTAAGCCTCAGCTGTCAGGCTAACTCCACGGCGCCCCCGTGCTTGCAGGTAATCCGCGGCACCGCTGCAAAGTGACAGCTGTAAAACCCGCCAGCCAGGGACAGGCCGCCCCCTCCCTGGGTGCTAAATCAGGCTCCTGCTCCTCCACCCACCCGCTCCTCCTTTGCCTTTGCCGTTTTTTTTATTTATATATTATTGGCTGAGATAACCTTTTCATTCGGGCCCCAGGAGCGGTCCCCCACATACACCCCCCCCAAGCAGGGGATCGTTAGGCGGAGCCAAGGCCTCCCCTCATTATCATTTATTGGCTCGTTATTGTTCATTCATCCATGTGGCCGACGCTACCTTTGGGCGCCTGGAATGGCTGGGTGCCACAAGCCATGTGGGGGGGCGGTTGCGGAGCGAGGACAAAAGGGGACCGGTGACCCGGTTGGGGGGGGTTATCCGCTGCTAACATGTGCTGTCAGGGACTGGGTACCAGCAAGGGGGGTGGGAGGAGAGGGAACTGTGAGTCTGGCAGCATACTGCTTGTGTGTGTGTGTGTGCACGTCAAAAATACTTCATGTCCCCAGAATGACATAAAAAGCTGTTATTTTGACTTTATGGGGACCATTTTTTTTGGTCCCTACAAGTGGAAAATCAGTTTTATAAAAAATCTGGCACTGCAATTAAAATCTAACAATGAATCAAATAAGTCCTGTATTTTGTAAGCATGGTTAAGGTTATGATCATCATTGTTGGGATTAGAGTTTTTAACATAGAAGTGAATGGAGAGTCCCCACAAAGATATGAATACGACATGCGTGTGCATGTTTTTGGGTAAGCATGTCAAACAGCAAAGTTGTTTACCTCTTAACAGCTTTTCAGCATGTGACCTGACACGCCTGTTCAGTGTACGATATGCAGTGCAGCACTGTGTTACAGTGTAGGGGACATGCTGCTGTCTGTGTTTGTTATTTTTGCGCCGGTGGGGTGGGGGTAATCACACTTGACTTGGACTCGCGTCCCTCACAGTTCGTCGCGAGGCTCCCGGATCTCAGCCGTGTCCGCAGGCTCGGCGCCATGAGCTCTGGCTTGTCGTTAGCGTGTGCATCCATGGCGATCTATGTGACGTACACGTGTGTGCAGACAGCTACTGACAAAGCGGCATATGCCGCGTCCCCCCGGCCCATATGGACGCTCGGCCGCCAATCCGGCACGGCCGGGCAGACGGCGGGAGCGGCGGGGGAGCGCGTCCGCCCCCCCCTCGCACAACCCCACTCAGTTGCTATACGGAGCTTCAGCATGAGCTGTGATGGTGATGCGTTAGTCTCTCTGGCTCCTCTGGCAGGTGCGGCGTCATTCATTACAGATCAGGCGATCAAAGTCCCCCCCCCCAGCTACGACGGTGAAAATGTCCATGACCCCCCAGCCACTTTCACCCATGGAACGGAACCGACAAGAGCGCAGAGCTGACCCCGAGATCCCCCTCTGCTCGCCTCCCCTACTTCTGTGCAGTTGGCTTTGCGGCGTTTTTGTCTTCGAGGCCCGGTCCATCTGCGTACATTCCACCGGTCTGGTCTTCCAGGAACACGGGCCAGCATGCCGAAAGGGGGCGGGGCTCTGACCCCCTCAACATATCACATGACGTGCCAGCACTATGACTGATGGCTGGCCTCCCACTCAGCGCCATGTTACCCCGGGTCCATCCGCCGCTGGCGATCAGCTGCCGCCATGATCGCGCAGTGACGGGTAGCCCTGCCGCTGATGAAGCTGTCTTCTGCCAGATGTTTATGGCGGAGGCCCCCCCGGAGCTGGGCCTCGGCGGGATACACTGCCGCAGTGGGAGTGGGATTCTTCACTGCCGGTGGCCCGCGGACCGTGTTGCACCCTGGGCTCTGGGTTTGGCTGGGAGGATCCATGCTTTCATGCAGACGGGGAGCGTATCTCTGAACACCCTTTGCAGCCGGGCTTCTGCGAAAGCTGCGGAGAGTAAATATTTCTGGAGCGGCACCTGGAGGGTTGCGGTAATGGCCATTTCATGGACACACAGTGTGTCGGGCTGCTAAACAGCCGCTAGCTTCGGTGTCTGTTAGTGGAGAACTGATGTCCGCTTCTCCTCGTCATTCTGCTTTTCCCCATTATCCTGCTTGTCCGGTGTCGCCCCTTCCCTTCTGTCCTTGGTATGGGGGGGGGGGGGGGGGCAAACTGAAATCAGGATTGGCCTCATAGTCTCAGGTGAAACATTCCACCCCCAGTATGATCTGGTTTGGGACGACTGTCACCCGCCGTGATGGAGGTCAGTGTGGTTCAGGCCCTGCCACACTCTAACCCTAACCCTGCCACACTCTACGCAGAGTAAAAACACAGTGATGGTGCCCAACAGCAGTTTTATTTGCTATACTTCACATTTAACCTTGTTTTACCGCAAGGGGAATTTATCAGGGAGAAAATTCACACTTAATTACATAAATGTATTTTTAGATGGTTATATCTTTGCACATCTTTACATATCACCTTTTGTGTATAAAATGGCCGACTTTGACGCACTGTTTGCGCAGTAAAGCTGCCATTTTCTCACCGCACCCACGTACTTAACCTTCTGGAAGCCTGAGGTCGTGTCCCAGCCCGTGTGGGCCCAGTCCAGAGGGCGGGCGGGCGCATGCACCCTCTGCAGTGCTCCTTCCTTTCTGTTAGGGGTCCTTATGGCTGCTGGGCGGCCTGTCCTTATGCCTGTTCCCATTTCTTTTAGTAAATGAGTTATTTGGAGAGTAGGTCAGCCCCTCTGCCATTCTGTGTCCAGTCCAGTGCTGCTTAAAAGGCAGCTGAAACCTGCGGGCCTTCGGTCCCAGCGTGGCAGTGTGTGAGCTTTGCATGTGAAACTGCGCTATGGTCCGCTATCAGAGCGCTGTTTAAGCGAGGACCTTCGCCTGAGGCCGCCATGGCAGCATGGAGGCAGGTCTTTAAGCGCCAGGTCACGTGGAGAACAGCCAAGGGCCCCACATTCAGGGCCCGCTGGAGGTAACGGGCCTGTGCCTGTATGTGGATGCGGGCCGGCTCGGTCCTGCCAGCCAGCCTTTCGGAGCGTGACGCCGGCTCAGGCCTCCTGTGGGCCCATACTCTGCGTGTCTGTAGGTAGGGCCTGGTCCTCTTGGAAGGCCTGAGTGGGCATAATCTATTCTTTCAGCTTGTTTTGGGCTGTGATCCATGATCCGTATATTTGTGCCTGTTTTTTGGTGATGCAAATGTGGGTGGGCGGGGCCATGGTGTAGGTGGGCGGAGCCTGTCTTGTCTGTGTCTGTGTTATGTGCAAGTGTCCCTACCTTCATAGGGGACAAAAGGAAGAAACCATCCCTGCAAGCCAGCGCTCCTGAGACCTTTCAAAGTTGAAAATAAAAATAGAAGCGAAGGCGGCCAAAGTTTCCGTTTGTTACTGGTTGTCACCTGCGTTCGGGATCCGTGGGGGCGTGGCTTGGTGCCATGCGCCACGTCATCTGGAAGTCCTCACGAGGATGAAAGTGTGTCTTTGTGACCGAGGTGCTGACCCAGATATAGGAGATTCTATGTGCCGGAAAGTTCCCCCGAATGTTGAGGAACAGCGGGGTGCAAGTCGGACTGCATTCCTCACTCGCGCCTCCTTCTGTGGCCTCAAGGTTTTTTTTTCGGCCTCATATTTAGAAGAAAATGCGAATGGCAGGGTCTTCCAGCATGGCACCGGCTTCCATACGAGGAGAAAATAAACATGAAAAAGCAATATTACAGCGTGGCAAAAAACATTTGTAAATAGCTGAAGAACGGCATTCATTAGCCCCAGTGACAGGCAGTTAATACTGCTCTCTGATCGCCGCCGGTTATCTGAGAAGAGTGTGCACCCTATCCCCCCCCCCCCCCCCCCCTCGACGGTGTGCACCATGGGTGTCACGCAGCCCGGCCCAGAGACGGCTAATGGTCCGGGCCGGAGCGTGATGAAGAGCCGCTCGTAATTACGCAGGAGGCCGTAACATCTGCGGAGCGGGTCGCCATCCGGAATGAGCTGCTTGTGTCTGCCGTGTTTCAATTTGCCCAGATGGAATAATTAGCCTATAATTGCCAAATGGGCCCTTCTTTCCCGTGGACTGCCTCGCTGACTGGCTATAGAAGGTTTTACGTGCTTTCGGGCCCCCTGGTCGGCCCACTGATGTTCTCCTCTAGGGGGCACTTTTTGCATCTGACCGCTTACTAGTTGCATGGTGATGAAGGGCCTCTCACATTAGCAATGTTTTACTGTATTATACTCCTCCATACTATGTGGTTCTGCGCCAGGTTACTGTATTATACTCTTCCATACTATGTGGGACTGCGCCAGGTTAATGTATTATACTCTTCCATACTACATGGCTCTGCATCGGGTTACTGTATTATACTCTTCCATACTACGTGGTTCTGCGCCAGGTTAATGTATTATACTCTTCCATACTACATGGCTCTGCATCGGGTTATTGTATTTTACTCTTCCGTACTACGTGGCTCTGCATTGGGTTACTTTTATTATACTCTTCCATACTCTGGGGCTGCACCGGCTTACTGTATTATCGTCTTCCATACTACGTGTCTCTGCACCGGGTTAATGTATTATACTCTTCCATACTACGTGGCTCTGCGCCTGGTTAATGTATTATACTCTTCCATACTACGTGGCTCTGCACCGGGTTACTGTATTATACTCTTCCATACTACATGGCTCTGCATCGGGTTACTGTATTATACTCTTCCATACTACGTGGCTCTGCACCGGGTTACTGTATTATACTCTTCCATACTACGTGGCTCTGCACCGGGTTACTGTATTATACTCTTCCATAGTACGTGGCTCGGTGGCAGGTTGCTGTATTATACTCTTCCATACTATGTGGCTCAGAGCCGTGTTACTGTATTATACTCTTACATCCTACACAACCTGCCACCATATTACTGTATTATACTTTTCTTTACTACTTCGCTTGGTCCTGTGTGCCCCTGTTCTCCCTCTGGACCCGCACGTACACACTCACGCCTCCCATCAAGATAGGGACACCCTGTGACCTCAATTAATGGGTGCCTCTATGAAGTCATGTGAAAATCTATTTGGCCAATAAACTGGGGCTTTACCTTCTTTGGGATTAAGGGGCGTCTGTTGTGTGGCGCTAATCCCCCTGCCTTCTCCTCCATCGGCACGCCAGCGACACCTTCGAGGGAATCAATCTACACACACCCCCCACCCCTCTCCCGTCTATAATCATCCATGGCGTCTCCGACACTCCAGATCGATGTTGCGCTGTACCTGTGTGATTTAGCTGTGATCCCAGTTAATGGTTCACGTGCCCCAGCACTGGCTCATAGCTTCTCTGGTGACCACGTGGATTTTGGCTGCTGGATCTGGTCACGACAGGAGACACTTCACCATCTGCTGAAGCCGAGCTGTAAAAAACAGATTCCTGCCGCTTTCTCGTCGTCCGGGCAGTGGGAGCGCAACGGAGGCTGTCTGACATGCGTCGGCCTCTAATCGGGTTGACCCCGGGCCCACATCGGCTCCCCCTGACCCTGTGATGTCCCACTTGTGTCTGCAGCCACCTTCACGCCCTGAAGATGAAGCCCCCACCCATCGTGCTGCTTCTGATTGGTTCAGCGGCCTGCGTCAATCTGAAATTCATCTCCAAGAGGAACTCTGGTAAGTCTGTTTCTCCACCGTCAAATGGGGGGTGGGGGGGGGGGTGTGGTTTACCCACATGGATGGCACGACGCCCTCCAGAGGAAATCTTGTTCTTTCTTTCTCATCTAAGGCGAGGCGATTGAAGCTCTTTTTATGATGTATGTTCCCCCTGGGGGGTGCTATGTAAAATGTTTTAAAAGCCAGACATTTTTAAGGTCTCCCCAGGCCCACCTCTGTAAATGAACCTCCATATCCAACACCCGCCCATCAGTATTTGGCTGTTTGTGTGTGTGTGTGTGTGGGGGGGGGGGGAGTAACACTTATCGATGCCAAACAAGTTCTTGTGTAGGTGGTAGAAACATAAAGGCCACTGCGTCCGTCTCCTCTCTCCCCCCGATTCCTGGGTCGGGTGGGGCCCTCCCACCCTCCCCACTGCCGTATCTTCTCTGCTGTACGGCATGGGGAGCGTGATAATTATCTGAAGTGACAATTTTCTGTTTTCTATCTTTTTCTGGGGGGTGGGTGGGAACGTTCCAATGGATGTAGTCGCTCGGGGCAGCGTGGAGCCTCCGTGATGGAGGGCTTTAAATTCCAGGTTGTACGCCCCTTAAATCCGTTTGTTCTCCGGGCCGATCGCACTCGGCACAAGTGGTGAGATAGGCGAGGATAACTGTGAAATCACCGCAGCCGAGCTGTAATTAACGGAGCGATTCGAAGCAGTCTTTGTTCTGTGATTTTTCCTACGATTACGATCACGCTGGCTCTCGTTCTGGGTTACGCTGAATCCCGTCTCCAAAAAAATACATGTGCTTTGTAAGGGGGAAACAGAGGACGCCCGATGGAATCTTTACACACACTGCACATTCCCGAAGGCCCAACCTGCTCTGGGTACTGAGTTTTCATCCCAAGTAGATGATATTTCTATCGCAGCCCACCTTCTGGAACACACAACAGTGCATGCGTGTTACAGTCATGTTGGAGGAGTCTTCCTGGGCTTACCAGGTGGGAGATGACGGTAGTGTGAGTGATTCCTGAGTGTGGATCTGACTGTTTGGCCTGGAGCATGACGAGGTCCCTCAGAAAGATCATCAGCTATTAGCAGAGGATAATCAGAGCCCTTCATGATTACAGGAGGTTAGCTGCCTCTCACAGCACCACATAGCTGACCCTAAGGACTCCCGTCCCACTAGAAAGTGACAGGGGATGGCCTCAGGGCCACCCATGCTGACCCCCCCCCAGCACAGATGGCCTTTTGTGAAGCAGGAGATGCATGTCCAGAGCAGATGGGGGGGCAGCTTTGGCCTGAGCAGTGTCACAGTATTGCATTGTCACATTGTCACATTGAGTTGATAATTAACAGCAGGTGCAGAGTCTCTCTTAGATTCTCCTTGCTCCCGTGACAGGCAGCTTGCAGGATCCGTCCACCGTTCTGTCCAGATGCCGCCTGACGTCGCTGCCCTCAAGGACAGAGGACCAGGGGCCGAGCAGCTGCAAATGCTCTTAGCGTATGGGGCCGTCAAACTAAAGTCGGTATTTACACCAAACGCAAAGAGAACTGGCTGAAATATTCCAGATGAAAGTGTGCCGAGGGCGTTCTCTGTCTCCCCGTTTTATCTGAGGAGACAGAAGGAGTCGGATTGGGCCTTATCGGGTGGAAAAATCAGATTTGCCACATTCCGATAAAACCGCTCTTATCAAAACTCCAGAGCAGATATAATCAGACTGCTGCGTCGAGCAGTTTGCGTTAAGATCTTGCCTCCTGAATCGCCGTGTCCGCAGAGTTCATGTCGATGATAATCCCTGTCTTTCACCTCTGGGCTGCAGAATTGGGGAGGTTAATATCACACATGAAGCAGCTCCTGGTCACCCTGTATCAGCTCTGAGGAACACGCTCGTTTGTTTCCTTGTGACAAGGCGTAACGGAAGCGCTTCATCCATTTCCATCTTCTGAGATGCGTGCTGCCTACACAGGCCGGGGCAATATAAATACATTATATAAATGTAAATGAGAGTTAATCAGATGAGCTCTTTACAGCAGATTAGGTGTGATTGGTCAGGTGATGTTGTTAAACGTCCCAAGACGGGCTCTGTGTGTGTGTTTATTGTGGAGTCCAGCGATGATGCCTCAGGTTATGTACATCTGATCCGTTAACCCATCCGGGTTTCAGTGAGCAGTTGGCGATGAGCCTGGTCAGCGGTTCTGGTTGTTCCCGGGGGTTTTAGCAGGCGTGATGGGCACAGACAGCAGGGCTGCGTGGGGGCGTACGGGGGAGGCGGTGCCACAGAGCTGCATGGAGCTCCAGCCAGCGCTAGTCGGAGGGGGAGCCAGTAGAGGCTGCTTATAATGACAGTCCCTGGGGTTTTCAGCAGGGGGGCCACGGACAGGGGGCCTATCCCATCACCCCCCGCCCCCAATGCCGCTGCTTTCATCCTGGCCTCAGCTCTCCCATCTTCCTGTGTTCATGTGGGTCTCGACCAGCTCCTTCAGTTTCCTCCCACGTCCGGAAGACAGCTACTTCAGATGAAGTGTGTGTGTGTGTGTGTGTGTGTGTGTGTGTGTGTGTGAATGCATGGTCCAGATATACCTTACCTTGTGGGGACCAAATGTCCCCACGTGATGAATACCCGTTTTCTTTTTTATCTTATGGGGACCAGCGACTTATGGTTATGGTTAAGGCTGGGTGGGGGTTAAGGTTGTCATAGTTAGCATTAGCATTTTCCCATATAAATGAATGAGTGGTCCCCAAAACGATATGATTACATGACATGTGTGTGTGTGTGTGTTTGTATTTGTGCACGTTGTGGCCATGCTGTTCCAGATTTCTGCTGTACCAGCTGGACACACAAGTGATAAAAATGAACGAATAGCCACCTCAAACCCAAGGATGTCTCAGGCCACACCCCCCCGCATCCCCCCCCCGAGGCTTCTCAGTGCTGAGTGATCGTGGGAAGGTGACGGTCACAGGCCGCATGTCAGTTTGCTTCCCCACTGTGTAACTGGTGGATCTTGTGGCTCCCATTGGAAATCCCAGGAGAGACCCCCCCCCCCCCCCGTAATGCACTGCAGATGGGGGTGTTGGGGCTTATATGCAAGTCAGGCACAGAGCGAAAAGTCGGGGAATTGAATCCAGGAGATCTTCAAAGGGCCATGTTCTGCTGACTCCACTGTTCGGCCCGCCTCTTTGGTGGTGGGGGGGGAGCTACATTTGCTGGAATAGCTAATTTCACGATAAGGCCCCGCCCACCCGTCCTAATAAGGAGGTGATGACATGATCATCATCTGCTGAGCAGAAACATCCCACATTACATCTTGCATCAGCAGTTCCAACACAGTCCGACTCAGTGAACCTTTAGATGCTAACGATGTTTAAATAAGGCATTAAAGATTTAGATAATCGGGGTATTTTAATGTCCCCCCTCACTTGTGAATTTTTTTATTTAAACATGTGGACATGAGCTTTAAGGGTGAGCCATGGAAACAGGCCGTAGCCGTTCTGCGGGAACCTGAGAGAAACTTCCCTGCAACATCCAGCTAACACTGGATGTCAGGAGTGTTCAGGCCAGCAGGCTCTGGCATGTTCAGGAACATGTGATGGTCGTGTGGCTCACATGGGCTCCTGCTTGAACATTACATGTTTTCAAAAATTGCAGTGGCAGGCGATGCGTGGTTTTGGGGGTGGGGGGGGTACACGTAAAGGACACGCATGTTATCGCATGAATGTGTGTCCACAGGTCTGCGACCTCAGTCTGCCACAAGGGCGTGTTTACGGCAGCGGACATGCTCAAACTGCGCTTCCATTTTGATGGGGGGGGGGGACGTTTCCAAATAGTTCTGCAGCTGTTCCAGTACATTCTCAACATATGTGTGAGTGAACAGGGGCCGACATGGAGGGGCAGGGATTTGCTCTGCTCTGCATCTCTCCTCCAGTGCAGCGGTGACCTCGTCTCTGAACACCACACCTCTGTACAGGTGACGGACACACACACACACACACACACATACAGGTCTGCTACTGAATGTCAGGAGCCTATTACACATAATAGCATAATGTGTCCCGATAGCGCCCCCTGTTGGATTCCTTCATACGGCTGTAGATTCATGGCTCCACTTTCATTCAGTTACCATGCAGATTGAAACAGAGTGAATAATAATGGTGACCGTCCCTGTAAGGCTTTACACAAACCCCAGTAGAGAGTTGTACCTCTCTCGTGGGGGGGGCTTGCTTTGCAGCCGCAGCAGTGAGCATCCCACCCGGATCCATACCCACTGCTGTGAGCTGTGTGTTTATTTCACTCAATTTTCTTTTTTTGCTGCCAAACAATACAAGCGGGGTTATGGGTTATGGGGGGGGCAGGGAAAGAAAGGGAAGCCTTTAAGTTTAAAGCTGTCTCCATGGCAACTGGCCATCGGAGGCAAATGCCAATCGAAGTTCGACTCCCCCCCACGCCCCCCTCCCATGGAGCCACGTGTCGATAAGCTCAGCGGTGGAGTCGCAACGGCTGCATGAACCTTTTTCGTTCGCAGGGACAGGTGGGCTGGGACTGAAATATATTACAGGTGCAATTAATTATGGGGCACGACACGGTGTGCGAGGGGGGGGGTTGGGGGCAGAGCTAATAAATAATCTTATTGGCGCGGTGCTTTCTAAATAAGCTGGAAGGCACATAAAACACCCAACGTCCTGCGTTAACACGCCTGCGTCATTGACTGCCGGTAGCCAAAGATAGGCTGCTTTAAACATGGGGGCTGGGGGGGGCCGTCTCCCCCAAGGCCACGGGGGAGCAGGGCCGTTTTTCACGCTCGCCGCCGGCACTCCGACAAGGGCGGCCATTGAAACGTCGGCCTCCATTAGCCGAGACGCCTTTTCAGAAAGTCCCGGAAGACAGCGCCCCCCCGGGGGGAGTTTCCTGCCCATCCTGTGAAATCTACAATGGCGGGTCACCAGGAGCCAATCAGAGGCTTTTTTGGTGACGAGCTCTGCAGTGTTGCCAACGTGCAGGCACTCGGGCAAAAGAACGGCAGAACCTTCTGGACGCCCGCATTGGTCCCCCATTGCATCCATGTCCGGACCCTTCAGCGACTGGCTGAAAGATCCAGCTGCCCCCCCCACATCACTCGCACACGCTCACTTGTACATCTCATTGACTCCCTGCTGGCCCCCCCAACCCGTGTCACACTGCCCTGCCGCTGCGTGCTGCCGCTCCTCTGTCAGCCTCTGTCCAGTAAAACCCGCCGTATCTCCCAAGCTCCGCGTATACGGACAGAGCGTGTCATGTGATAAATGATGACTACTGCGCTGTCGCGCCTTTCAGAGGGCGCATTGAATGCGCTGCTGTCCCCTATAAATCCGCCGCATTTTGAGGGCAGAGCAAGATACGAGTCACTTCCTGTCTCACTCACGCCGACACCGTACCCTGGAACTGACGCAGGGAGAGGGGCAAGCAGATAGGAACAGGGCTTCTTAGGGGGTGTCACCGCTGTGAATGTCCGTCAGACACCAGAAGCATCAACCCCCCCCCCCCCCCCCCCCCCAGCTTAAAGATTTGAGACGAAGCAGGTCTTCTTCCAGCAACATCCATGGGTGGGGGATGGGGTGAGCTCCTGAGCTTCTCAGTCATGTGAGGACACCTCCAGCCTCACTCATGCCACATGGGACATCCGGTGATCCAGAGCAGGATGGGCGACTTTACTGAAACAGCACCCCCTAGTGGTACCCTGGGAAAGACCAAGCAAACAGGCTTCCCAGGAAGATGGCAGGGATGTGGGGCGCTCAGTCTGCTTGTGGGTGGGCTGTCAGGCTTTGGCAGCCTTTGGCAGAATCCACAACATCCTGGTGCCTCTTGACCTGTGTGTCCTTCCGCCTCTGGTGCAGTGGCTCTGACTCACCTGTAGGGCCCATCAGCCCCGGGGAAGCATGGGGGCGGTGTGTGGTGTGCTTTTATTTTTTATCTCCCTGTAGCCACGGGCTGTTGTTCCTCAGCAGCATCGCCCATCCCTCTCCCCCTCCATCTCTCTCTCGTCTGTCCGTCCGTCCGTTGTCGTTGGACACCGCTGGGGCCTCGTTAACCACAAGCCAGCCAATCAGAGGATGGGACTAATGACAATTACCAAGCATATGGGGGAAATCGGCGTCTGCAAAGGGTGCCTTTATCTTTCCTGGGCCGTGGAAAAAGAGGATAAGAGGCATTGATGCGTCCCGCTGCACTCGGATGGGAGAGATTTAGCCATTAAGTACCCATAGCACATGAAAGCCCTCTCGCCGGGAAGTCAGAGTGCAAGTCACCACGGAGAGCCGCCGTGCCTGTCTGGAGCAGCTATCTCTGTATTCACAAAGGCGTTTCAGTGATGCGTTACTCGGAAGCAAGCTGTCCTTTTCCGGTATATTCTAAGGGACAAAGACAAAGGTAAAGCTGAGTCCTTCAAAAAAGGTCACTTTCCTGAAAGCCCGGATCCTGCCGATTCCCACGTCTATTACTTAAATACACAACAGACTCAGGAGGTATCAGTGGGTAAACGATCAGTGAAAATCATTGAGGATGCTCCATTAAGTATGGATATTCCCTGTGTGTAACAGACTCTTCCTTAGCTACTCTTTTTTGTGCTTAAAATGTTGCTCTGCGTAGGTGTTCGTGCTCTTATTGTCTGGTGGATTGTAGTGGTTTCCTCACCTTTCTTGCTAATTACGCGTCGCCCGAGCGCTAACGAGTCACAGCTCCGGCCTCCGTGGGAGGGGGGGGGGCACGGTTAATACTCTGAAAGGATTAGCCATCCGCAAAACGCCGCCCCTTTGCTCCGGGCGACAGCGCAAACCCAGATGAGGCTCGCGGTGTGACAGGGAGTCGCGGAGGCAGATCACAAACGGCGTTCGGGTGTTCGGGTCTCACAGGCTGGTGTCAGCAGAACCACTCACCTCTCCTGTGTCTCTTTGACGGATTTGGGCAGGACTAACAAGAGGCATCCTCCCGGGATGCAGAGAGCCAGTGATGCAATCCCACATCCAGCCCCCCAAGTGGTGTCGCTGCTTGTATCTAAGGAACGTTATAAATGGAGGTATCAGATGTGATCAAAATGGTCTTCTTCCACCTGTGGGGTCCCGTAGGTACGGACTTTACTCTGAGGTCTTCTGTCTGCCAGCCAGTGAATCACCACTGCATCATACCACTGGACTGATATCATCAGCACCCCCTACAGGACACCTACAGAAGCACCGGGAACTCTGCATGAGTCATGTGCTGTAATTAACAGCTACACACCACGTTTCTAATATCACCTTAACTGACCCATATGTCACCCCCCCGGCGGTAAAATAGTCTCCATATAAATTACTTGGCTTTATTGTTTCCATGGAAACCGCATGTCGCGTAAACAGCCGATTTAATTTCATTATTTCAGCAGCTCGGGACACTTGGGGCAGTGCTTTGAAAGACAATATTCAAGCAACGTATAGTTAAAACACAGCCCTAAATTAATCAGTGTCCAGAACCGGCACCAAACCGGCAACTGGCTAGCACCAGGCCCAGAGGAGGCTGGGTGAATATAGTATCAACAATGAAGCTTTCCGGGGTGGGGGGGGGGGGGGGTGAGACTCCCCACCATCCAGTTTAATAGCCCCAAGGAGGTTGGGGGGCTATGTTGTGGCAGAAAACGAGGCTCATTCAAGCGTGTGTCCCCTCTGGCCGACCCAGGGAGGAACTTAGGGCAGAGACTGGCCCCCGCATCCTCATTCCAGGGGAGCCTCGACCACACGTTCCAGATTTACCGGCCCCAAAACGGAGGCGACGCACCACGCTGATAAAGACATCTCCATTTTCCCTGGAATCCCTTGTCTCCCGGAACGCTTTCTCACTTAGGGGATTCTCAGCCTCTCCGAGGAGGTCTGAAAACGCAGCCCTTCCGTTTGACGTTGCTGTTCTCCCAATCCCGCCGAGGCGCCCACGGCCGACTCTGCCGAGGCCTTGCGGAAGCGCGGAAACCACGGAGGCGTCGCAATCTGTATGTTCCCCAGCCAGTGCATTGCGGCTGAAGATGATCTCTGTCCTGGACTGCTGGTTCCATGACGCCCTCCTGATTTCTTACAGGATCACAGTTGGACGAGCCGCCGGATCTCCCAGGTTACCATACCTGGTCCTGTTTGTTACATAGCTAATCTCCATCATTAAAGGAGCTGAAATAACTTCATAAATCCGAGGGCGGATCGATAAGCTGCCGGCACCTGACTCGCTTTTTCCGCGCAGCTGTGGGAGAAGCCGTGGGAGTTTGTTGTTTATCGCCGTGTCTGTGCTTCACTTTGATATCACGCCGTCAGTGTTCTTGCGTGACAAATTAATCTAGCCGCATGTTTCTCTGGTTATATTATGCAAATGCCAGACACGCAATTCTTGCGGGAGGGCTTCTGCATAACAGTGCTGGGCTCTGGTGGGAGGGGTGGGGCCTGCGGTACCCAGAATCCTTCAGGTTCCTTTGGTTCCACCGCCCAGATGTTAGGGAGACCAGGCTAAGCTGCCCTGAAACACAGCATCTGCTCACTGCCTGCAGAGTGACGGTTATGATGGATTCATTCCCCCCTTCCCACGCAACCGAGAGGAGAAGCCTGTGCCTACGGCGACCCACAATGCACCACATCGCCGGCTGGACCGTCTTCTCTGGGGACTGACCGCTGTTTATCCTCTGTCTGATCTGTGGTCTGCTTACACATGGCTGGATCCCGTTGTCCGTCTTGTGCCAACGGCCGTGTTGACATGCGTTTATTCATAGTAACCGGCCACGTTTGCCGTGTGCCACAATACCGGCCACAGTGACTCATCGCACTTCCACCCTAAACCCTCTGTGCCGGCCAGAGGGGGGGGTGGCTGACGGAGCGGAGAGGCGAGGCGGCTGCTCAGAGAGCTCAGGGGCAGGGGGCAGGGGTTGGCCCCGCAGGGCGATCCTTAATGAGGCCTGTTTAATCGCATTTTAATGTACCTGAGAGGAGCAGCTGCTCCTCCGCTCTCCCACCCTACCCCCCCCTCGGTGCGACAGATCGATTAGCTTAGCGACAGCCGCCTCCACCTGTGCTGTGGTCCGACCCACGATCCGCTTCCTGCCGGCGGTGTGCAGCTCCCTCCTCTGTGGATTTTTGGAACATGTATCTCCCCCCGGCCCCCTTCAGGTGTTGCATTATGGGAGAGGGACAGTTCATTAGCTCCTCCGGACGTGATTATTAGACTATGCAAATAGACTCGGAACGGTGGCCGTGCTTGAAGTGGCCCAGCTGGGACCGCCGCTACTTCCAGGCTGAGGGATGAATTAAATTGCATACGAACTTTTTTCCAGGAGCCCAGAGGAACCTTTTATCCAGGGCAACTTTCCTTTTATATATCAATTCAATAGCATATTAACTGAGGAATACAGGGAGGAGGCGGAACGAGGGATTTGAACCCACGCCCTTCCAGCGACTGCTCCAGTTCCGCATCTCTGTCTGCGCTTGGCATCCCGACACGATTCCGTACCCTCTGGAGTCCCGACGCGCTTGGAGGGCATGTGGTAGCACTCCCACAGCACAGTGCTTAGAACCCAAGCCGGGATGAGGGGGAGGGGTATGATGATGGGGGTGGGATGCAGCCCACATTCGGGTGCCTGATTTACAGCTTCTGTTAAACGTCAGTTCAAGAGCCAGGACCCCATGCTGCTGGTAAATCAGCCCTGTGCCCCCCTACGCCAATGGCAGCCATCACACCTGGGTGGGGCAGGGAAGGGGCCTCTTTCTGTTATCCCTGGATGCCTCCTGATTCTGTTGCCAGCCATGGTCTGACCGACTAGACTGGTGGAAGGATACAGGCATATTGTGGGCAGGCCCTCTGTGGAATCCTCGTGATTCTCTGGTTGGCCAGCAGAAGCACGTGACCTGGTCCGGTGGACTAGTTGGTCCGGCGGAAGGATACAGACGTAGTGATTGGGCAGGCCCTCTGTGGCTTCGCCCCACCATCCACCAAACGCTCGCGTCGTCACAAAGATGTATGAATAACTCAATCGTTTTGGGTATTATGTGCCTAGAAATGACACGTATGAACGTGAGTGTGAATGTAAACAGACTGGGATTTGACTGGAAGCTGAGATGTCGGCTGTGATTATTTAAAAAATGTTCTGTTGCAGGATTAGTGTCTGATTCAAAGGCAACCGTGTAAAAACACAATGTGGACAGAACCTCACCCGGCTTCTCCCCCGTAAAAAAAAGAACTTATGGTGCGAGTGAATATTACATGGATTTATGTCAGGTTATGCAAACCCTGCTGGCCGTCGCTGCTGGCTGGTCCTGTTCTTTCGTATAGCTCATGCATGCGTAAATCCTCACCAATCAGCAATTCATATCGGAGAGCAGGGGCACACTCTTCAACTCCGCCCCACTGGGGGCAGCGATGAGTAATCCCTTTCCAATGCTCTCCTCTGTGCCCCCCCACATCAGATATACGCTCATATAACCAGACCCCCTAGCATTCACATGGGGGCTCAGCACGCCCCCCCCCCCCCCCCCCCCCACTCAGGTGCGTGGTGAATGCTGGGATCTCATCCGCGATAACATTCAGCCTTATTTAGGGAAGACTATGTGATTTGATGCCCTGAACGATTAAAGACTCTCATTTCAAACAGCCTTTGGTGCTGGGCAACAATCGCACATGCAGGGAGGCCAGGGAAAACTGCACCAGGGAGCCCTGAGCAGAACATGCCAAATCAGGAGGGGTCACATGACCAGGCTGCATGCTCTGACTTTGGGAACATCCATGTTTATGAAGCAACACTCCTCAGCTGAAACTGACGCATACATGCCTGTGGCGGAGTGCAGACACACACACACACACACACACACACACATGCCGTCACACACATACACAGACACACACTCACATACACACAGACACATGCACATCCCTATTATTATTGTGTCCATTCATTTCTGTGGGCGAAACCCTAATCCTAACTATGACAATCTTAACCCCTACCCAGCCCTGACATTAACTATAAGTAACCAAGCTAAATATGAGACTTTCTGCTATTTTACTTTTATTTTGCAATCACAGATTTTTTTTTAAACTGAGGTTTATTTTGTGGGGACCTGAAAAATGCACCGACGTGGTGAAAAGTAGCAGGTTTTACCACAATGTGGTAACTGCAAAGCCACACACACGCGGGCAGCCACACGCCCCCTGTCACCGGGAATGGAGGACATGCCCGGGGCTTTATTTAAACAGACAAAGAGCAGAGTCACACGTGAGCAGTTTGAAAATGTCTCATTACAAGGCCCCCCCCACCCCCTCCGCCCCCCCCCCCCACATCGCAGTCATCAGGAATGATGGCGACTTCGTTAATTAAGAGGTATCCCGTACGGAATACAGTCGGCTGTTAGGAGCTACACAGCAATTAGGGAGCGCTGACCGCCGGCGGAGGCGAGTGCTGTCTCCTCCTTCAGGAACGCGGGGCCGGGGGCGCCAGGCGGGAGGTGGCAGCTAATTGAATCTGTTAGAGAAGAGGCAGGAGACGGACCTCCACCCTGAAACGTTCTGACCCCTCCCCACCCCGTGCTCTGGACCAGGCCATCTGCTCATCGCCTTAGCGATCTGCCGTGATGATTCGTTGCCGCGGCATGAGCCTGGGGTCATCGCTTTGCTCTCTTTTATATACACCCCGCACGTGGCCCCCTAACCCCAAATTAGCTTGTCGTTTATCCCTTCGTGCAGCAAGGCGCTGCTGTTTGTCATAATTAACCCGCTTCTTTATAATGTCACACATTCGTTAGCGTGGTTCTGTACTCTGGTTCCCGTGCGGCCACTTCAGTGCCCGGTACACACTGCGGAGCCCGGCGGCAGCGCCGGGGAGAAAACCCAAGGTGAGCCTGACCGGCGTGCCTGTGTGTTTAACGCTCCCCTTACGCGCCGCATCTCCGGTCCCTGTCCCCGCTTTGCATCCAGGCATGTTGGCCGCATTCCAGCTCGGCAGAGGTGCAGGTGAGCACAGCGGAGCAGAGAGGAGGCTTTTTTTGGGCTGCCGGGTAGCATCCGGGCTCCGGACCCCGGCCCGCACCTGAACGTCCTTGTCCAGGCCCTCGTGAGGCCGGACCACGCGGGAGTCAGTTCAAACGCGCGGTGAGGGTCAGCCAGCCTGAGCGCTGTTTGTTTTTGCTCAGGATCTAGGCTGCCTCTTGGGGTAGAGGGGGGTGATTTGTGCGTGTGGTGGGGGGTGGGGGGCTCTGGGCTATTGTGTTCCAATGCCGATTGACCTTTTTTGGAATCATTCACCTTAACATTTGTTTGGGCTCAATAAACCAGTGTGTTGAGGGAAGCTGCTTCTGTCAGTGGATCTGAGGCGAATCCATCCCGATTGTCGGCATTCCTGCATGGAATAACGACCAAATCCAGGTCTGCGATGGGGAAAACGAGCGTGTTTCCAGGCCTGGGACAGCCAGGAACACCTCAGAGTTTTAATTAGCCCTATGCTGTAGCAGCTTCTATGTTAACCATTCTTGTTTTATCACACGTTATTCTGACAGTGTCAGACTGTGCTTTGTATTATAGCCACTTCTCCCCGGCTACCTTCCTCGTTTCAGCGCTGATCCGGTGTTGGCTGGTCGGCCACCACATTTTCCTTTCAGTCACACAGATACGGCCTCCTTGCTGGTTTCCGGGTCTCCGGCGTATCACCGTCCCAAATGCTCAGCACTCCGGCAAGGTGAGCGACTGCCCAGTAGCTGAAATGGGTCGCTCTGGGATCCGCTGCTTTGGACTTGCACTCTAAACCGGGAAACGGATATCATGTTCCCGCTGTGCAAGAAAGACAAGGCCCGGGGGCTCTCCACCTGGGAGGTCAGCTTGGACGTCTCGCTCCAGAACACGGGATGAAAGCTGGAACCCGCGGGATTCCGCCGCGATCGCTTCGCTGCTTCGTTCCTGATCCTCAGATTTCCTGTTTTTGACTATTCCTGGGGAAAGCCGTGTTACGGGAACACGTGTTCCGACCATGTGCCAGACCCCCCCCCCGGGGGCTCAGTGGCCTGTGGGCCAGCTTTAATGACCCCGAAAGCGGGTGACCATGCCGCTTGAACCAGCGAGTATCTCTATATAAATGCCACATTTCTGTCTGATAAGCGCTAATAAGGCAGCTAAGGGTGGACTCCTGCGGCAGGGGGTTTATGGGGGGGGGGCTTCCATCGTGGGCGAGCAGAATTAAGCAGCTATAATTTGAATAATAAAACCGTCTAAATATTGTCAGAGGCAGTTATGCAACACACTGCCCCCTCTTATGCCGTCAATGCGTCTCAATTCAATGAATCTCTGAGGGGCTTCATAAAAACCTCGGGTTGGGGGGGGGGGGGGGGGGGGGGTGCATGGGGTTCGGGTTACATAGAACAACAGCGACTCAATCGATCCCGTGTTAGCCCACATCTGCCCTTAACGCTGTACACCACCCCCTGCAGTCCGGTTGCAAGTCCGGTCGGGTTGGTCTGGTTCATGGCGTGCTCATGTTTTACCAGGAAGATGGTGTAGGAATGGCCAGCAAACTCTGCTGGACTGAGCACAGTTTTGGGCTGGATAATGTCCGGCTATATCCACAGGAGAAGCCTGGGAACCTGTTATCCCTGCCCCCACAAACCCCCAGCCTCCATTGCCCGGCTGCGGCTGACAATAATTAGCACAGCCCTGCCAAGTGAGACGCACAGCCAGGCCTGGTTACAGGTCCTGCAGCTGGGTCCATTCAGGGCTAACGTTAGCTGTTATCAGCTTTTGCGTTGTTAGCTATTAATAACATTAGCGCCATTAGCGGTTAGGTATCGTTAGCCTGGTTAGCTGCTAATAACGTTTGTGTCGTTAGTGCTGAGCAGCATCAGCGTTGCCTGTTTCTGTGGCCTGAGGTTTCTTCAGAACAATATTGCTTAAGTATGTCAGTTTTTCACGAACATTCCAGTTTACTGATCCTGTACAATTAGCCCCCAATATAGGGCCTGAAAAAGCATCTGGGGGGGGGGGGGGGGGGGGCTAGGGCATGTCATGATCAAGATTGGTGATGCATACCCCTAGCAATCTATGCATCATGGGTAAGTACCCCCTTTGAAGAAGCTCTTAATTCTGGGGGGGGCACAGAGACTCTCACCATGCGCTCACTTACCTCATCCTGCTGCTGGACGCTGGCTTCATGGCGGCCGGGGTAGGTGGGTGTGATCGGAATGGCACCGCGGCCCGAGGCTCAGGACGATCACTGGGATGTGGATAATTGTCCTCCCGGCTAATCCGACAGTGCTGTCACCTTAGGCAGCTCCCCGCCTCTAATTGGACTCCACGGTTTCTGACGGACGGCCGCATAGGTCCGCCATGCGGCCGGTGCCGCTTCCCGACAAGTCCTCAAAGTCACAGCGAGGGAGGGGGAAAAGAGCGGGAATTGGGGGCTGGATGATGGTGGGATGACTTATTTATCCTGCTTCCTCCTGGAGCCCCATTTTGACTGGCAAAGGAAAACACGTCGGAAATTCCCACCCCCGGCGTGCTCCAGACCCCCTCCCCCCTGTTTGGAAGATTCATACGCGCTGCACGGCAGATTAAAATGTAAATTTCACATCTTCTTCAGCCGTGACCTGGCTACGGAGGCCGCATCCGGCAGCTGGAAAGGTCATCCAGTCAGTACCGCTCCACGTCTGGCTGTGTCCAGTGTTTTGCCGCTGGAGACAAGAATAGATGCAGGGAGACAGGCAGGCAGTAAGAGGGGCTGATAGGGGGGCATTCGGGCCCAAACTCTGGCCCTTATGGTATGGTAAGTCCTGATTCCAAAGCCATACACTGCTGGGTTATGAAAGCTATAAAGCCTCTGGCCATGTAGACAGCCCGCTAAATTACATCCGTGTGCTGAGACAGGTCTCCGAATTGCACCATTCCTGGAGTTCTTCCACGCCTGTCCCTGGGCCAGGCTGTATCCGATGAGCCCCTGATCCCATATTCCTGCTCCAGCCCCCGCTTTGCGCAGCATGGCTGAATTCCTCTTCACAGCGGAGCCCCGGATGCCCAGGGCAGGATTTTGCTCAGCTCCGTTCTCGGAAAAACCCAGATTCCGTAGGGGGCATCACTACGCCCCACAAGATCACGGAGACCCAGCTGCCGGGACGTCTTCGGCTCTGTGTTTCCGGCCCGCTCATTCTCACTAGTACCGCCCTGTATCGAGTCTGAAAGGAAAACGAGGAACAATTCCCGTTATTCCAGAAAGCTCCCGGGGCGTCTCCCGAATTCTACAGGAAACCATAATGTGGGTTCATAGGTAGAGCTGGAAATTATCGTTTATTGAATCAAAGTCATTTTTAATCTTCAACGTTTTCACGGGAGGCAATATTTCAGGTGGACATGATGTCACCCGCTATCAAAATTCCAGTTTCTCAAAAAGCATTTAGTCACAGATTTTCCGCTCATAACTCAAGAAGATGAAAAACACATTTAACAGCCGCGCTCGTCCGCTATAGATCAGATCAATCAATTAAACAGATTAATTAGGTTGTGCTGGAGAACCCAAGGACTTCCGTGAACAACGTGGATAAGGATGGCTATTTATCACCTCCAGAAAAAATCCATCAGAACATTCATTCTTCAGCGTGTGATTTTCCTTGAATATTAATGGGCTCCCATGTGGAGTCGCGGCGCAGCCACTCCCCACTGCTCCGGAGGCGTGTGTAACTTCATGTGTTGCCCCTTCACACATCACCGGGTCTTTATTTCTCTCAGTCTCTGACCTCGCCTGCCTCGTTCCCTTTGTGTCAGGCCTGCTCTCTCGCAACGCCACATTGGGTTTGGGCTTAAGAAAGATGTGCACGTGCTCAGAAGATGCCTGTATTGCATGGAGGTGGCGGGCAAGGCAGGGGGAGGAGGTGCGAGTGGTACAGCTGGGAATTTGTCACAGGTCTGCAGATTCAGCCCATGATGGCCCCAAATTCCAGAGGTGAATATGTGTGATGCAGTGCGGCTGGCTGTGGATGAATCTCCTGGAGTCACAGGAAGTGGAAAGGCCTCCCTGCAAGACACCTTCTGGACTACCCCCCCCCCCTTCTCCCCCCATTCTGGGTCCCTCATCGGCTCTAAATGTGTTTTAAATGACAGGCCCCTGGAAAAATGAAATCCAAATAAGATGGTAACTGTACAGACTGTAGAAACTGCTCAGAAAAGAGACTCTGTCACCTCTGTGATACCAGACTTTCCTGTGGCATGGAATTCCAGTCCCTTGCTGGGCACACACAGACAATGTAGGAGATTTAGACACCCCAGTGCACTTCACTGTCTCTGGACTCTGGGCAAACTGGTTACCACCCGCACAATAGGGAGAGAGCATGCAAACTTTCAGGCCCAGGATCGATCCCACAACCTCTGAGGGACAAATCCACAGTGTCTAGTTTTTCCCAGAATTCAGCCAAATGTTCTGCATGGGGCTGCATAGTCAGCTATGAGAGTCAGTGCGCTAACATGGAGGAGAGTCAGTATAAAGCCGACAGCAGCCACGACTTCCTGTTAGCCGCAAAAAACAAGCGGTAAGTTGCTCAATCCTGAACAGGAGGTCAGAGGAGCATGTGGAAGCTCAGACACCCTGTAGGGAAAACACGCCCATGCAAGAGTGCTGTACTCAAAGAAGGTTTGTGCATGAAAGACCTGTACACTGGAGCAAAGTAGAGCCTAAAGGGCCAGCTGATAAGAGATTAGTCCTTTTGCAGAAAGATCAGTGTTTGCACTGCAATGACTCAGCCACACGTCGATTTCACTTCGATTTTTCCTCAAAGTTTGCCCGCTCGCTCCTCAAACACGGTTTGAAGCTGCGCTGTTACACCTCCTGAATCCAGCTGGGAATTTTCCCTTCTTTTTGAACAAGACCTGCCGCATATACTCATTTACGTCGGCTTTTGAAAGCACAAATTGGATGAAAAGAGCTGGCCAACGGAGCCGCAAGATGTTCTACAATCGCAGGGCAACAGCGGCCTACCATGCCTGCTGCCATCAGCCACTCCCTCCAATTTCCATTCCCGCTCTCATCCACTCCTGCCCATTTCCGTTCCCCCTCTCACCTGTTCCCTCCAATTTCCATTCCCGCTCTCATCCACTCCTGCCCATTTCCGTTCCCCCTCTCACCTGTTCCCTCCAATTTCCATTCCCGCTCTCATCCACTCCTGCCCATTTCCGTTCCCCCTCTCACCTGTTCCCTCCAATTTCCATTCCCGCTCTCATCAACTCCTGCCCATTTCCGTTCCCCCTCTCAGCTGTTCCCTCCAATTTCCATTCCCGCTCTCATCCACTCCTGCCCATTTCCGTTCCCCCTCTCACCTGTTCCCTCCAATTTCCATTCCCGCTCTCATCCGCTCCTGCCCATTTCCGTTCCCCCTCTCACCTGTTCCCTCCAATTTCCATTCCCGCTCTCATCCACTCCTGCCCATTTCCGTTCCCCCTCTCACCTGTTCCCTCCAATTTCCATTCCCGCTCTCATCCACTCCTGCCCATTTCCGTTCCCCCTCTCACCTGTTCCCACCTATTTCTGTTCCCCCTCTCACCCACTCCTGCCCATTTCCGTTCCCCCTCTCACCTGTTCCCACCTATTTCTGTTTCCGCTCTCACCCACTCCTGCCCATTTCCGTTCCCCCTCTCACCTGTTCCCACCTATTTCTGTTTCTGCTCTCACCCACTCCTGCCCATTTCCGTTCCCCCTCTCACCTGTTCCCACCTATTTCTGTTTCCGCTCTCACCCACTCCTGCCCATTTCCGTTCCCCCTCTCACCTGTTCCCACCTATTTCTGTTTCCGCTCTCACCCACTCCTGCCCATTTCCGTTCCCCCTCTCACCTGTTCCCACCTATTTCTGTTTCCGCTCTCACCCACTCCTGCCCATTTCCGTTCCCCCTCTCACCTGTTCCCACCTATTTCTGTTTCCGCTCTCACCCGTTCCCGCCCATTTCCGTTCCTAATCTCACCAATTCCCTGCCGGTTTCTGTTCCTGCTTGCCCCACCAGGTAAAAGACTGAACCTGTATGGAAAGTGTCCAAAGCACAAGAAGCCAGAACAGTGCTTTGGTTTGGATGCTAAGCTGAGCAGAGCCAGGTACAACCAGCCTGACACCCTCTCTGAAATCATTCTGAGGTTTGTTAGTGCTCAGCTTCGGCACGAGCTGATTAGCTTCCTTCTGTGGAAACACAGGCATCTTTCCTGGTAGTCTGAAGAACCTCTTCCGTACAACGTGAACATTTTATGAAACCTCTGCTTTCCCACTGATTAAGTGTCAAAGTTACCGCTTCAATCCCTCTGTGTGTAAGAAACTTTAATTGCATGAATGGATTTCGAGGTTCAGGTTTGCTGACATCAGGATGTGCTGAATATATCTATGCACAGAAGTCTGAATTTTCAAATGAAAAAGGAAATGTCTTATGTATTTATTATGTATTATGGTAATTCAGACCATAGTGACATGACATGCTGCAGTTGACACTAAAATATTTTAAATGGTTACTTTATTAGCAATTCTGATGCGGTTACCATATTTGCAACTTTACTATTCTGTGGTTACCTTAGTGCTTCTAATGCAGTTACCTTAATGCTCCTTACAAGGTTACCTCCTAAGTGTTCCTGAAGTGGTTACCTTCTTAGCATTTCTGACGCCGTTACCTTAGTAGCATTCCTGATGCAGTTACCTTCTTAACGTTCCTGACGTTGTAATCTTTGCCTTCTTGATATGGTTTATCTTATTAGAGTGACTTGATTACCATATTAGCTGACGTTCATGTTACATTTCTGTTTCTGACTCTATCTTAGTGTTCCTGACATTGTTACTTCAGCATTCCCGATGCTGTCACCTTAGCGTTCCTCACTGTGTTACCATAGTGTTCCTCATCGATCCTGATGTGGGTTCCTTTCCGTTCCTGATGTAGTTACGTTAGTGTTACCGATGTGGTTAAATTAGTCCTTCACCTTGTTACCTTAGTGTTCTTGACTTGGATACCTTCTTAGCATTCCTGACTTAGTTATCTTCTTAGCATTCCTGACATGGTTACCTTCTTAGCATTCCTGACTTAGTTATCTTCTTAGCATTCCTGACTTAGTTATCTTCTTAGCATTCCTGACTTGGTTACTTTCTTAGCATTCCTTACTTGGTTACCTTCTTAGCGTTCCTGATTGGTTACCTTCTTAGCATTCCTGATTGGTTACCTTCTTAGCATTCCTGATTGGTTACCTTCTTAGCATTCCTGATTGGTTAGGTTTTTAGCATTCCTGAGGTGGTTACCTTCATAGCTTTCCTGACATGAGGGCATCTAGTGAGAAACCGAGACAAACACACAGTTTAAAACCTACACCCTGAGTTACCTTCTCCTTGACTTTATACATTTTTTTACTGCTTTTTGAATCCCCGAGCCCAGTTTATCCCCAAATCAGTTTAATATGCCCAGACTCTGTTTCTTTATGACCTTATGCTGTTCATCCTTAATTAGCCGGTGTGTGGGTATGCCATTGTTCAGAGTTTGAGAGCTTATTTGCCAAGCCGGTTTAATAACATCCCCGCTCCGAAGCATCACCACGCGCCATCCTGTGGACCACAGAGTGCCACAGAGTTGCCACAATGACAGAGATGTCAAAATTGGCCCAGAAACCGAGTGGATTCCAGGTAATCAGACAGCGGCATCAGCGACGTAGGCGGCTGCAATCCTGCCATGGCATGAGATGAGAAAATTTTGCCGATGGTCCCACAGCGCTAGAAGCGTGCAAAGAAGGTGTAACAGGTGACACAAAAAACTGGCAGTCGCTGTGTTTTTCTGTTCGGTTTTGGGAAGTAAAGACAATATGTTTTTATAGGTTAGCATTACCCCCTAGTGAAACTGAGAGATCGTCTGGTTTTGTCTGCATTGTTGTTCTGTCTGACACCATCGTCATGATGCCAGCTCCTTGAATGGGGGGTGGAGGGGGTGGAGACTGTGCTGACCTTGGTGGGTGGATGTGTGGGTTCGGATTTGGGAGTGAGCAAGGTATGACTCTGGCCATCGTGTGGGGAGGCTCTCCTGTTTAGCATTCCAAATGTGCATTTTAGATTGGGGGGGGGGGGGGGGGCGCAGGTTTTTTTTCGTCTCACATCCACCCTGTTGGTTTCTGATCCCTCTCAAACAAGGCCTTCTGGCATTTTCCATGAGGACTTCCAAAGCTGTATACCATTAGGGTCAGACAGAGTTGCAGCGTTTGAGGGTTACACAAACTGTTTGACTAACCTCCTCCACTGTCCTGTTTACTCCACGCTTCTGTAGTTTTTTTTATATATTTTTATGTACTTTTCTCCAGTCGACTTACATAACTAACAATGTTTAGAGTCAGTCTTCACCTTCAGATCCCTGGGCCGTGTCAAGAAAATAACACAGACACACTGAGAAAGAGACACTCACCTTTACATACCCAACCTTACAGTCCTCGGACTCCATCACTAAACTCATAAATATATAGATACTGATAACAAAAGTAGCATTTTTTTTTGCATTTTTGGTATCCGAACAATTTCTCAAAAGCGAATCATCGTGTTTTGCCGTCCTTTTGCCGACTTAACAGATGCGTGACCCTTCGGTTCAGGAGACAAGTGAGAAAGGCAAAGGTACGGATAAGAGGTTTGCGGTTCCAGTGGGCCGGCAGAGCGATCCGCAGGTAATGGGATTTGAAACTCATAATTGCAGATAATGTGGAGGCACGGATGTGAGGAAAGGCCATCGTAAAAACTTTAAAGTGATAATGACAGTCCTCGGGATTCATTTGGAAGTTGATAAGGTATCGGCTTCCTTTAAATTACAGGGTCCGCCGTGTAATTACCTGCATGTCCTTGAGAATAACAAGAATGTCTTACGCACCTTTCCTGGATAAAAGGGGTGAAAATTAAATAAGTTGGTCCGAAACTGATGCCCACATGGGCCCAGAGGTACATTTGAATCCCGCTTGCCGTCAAGAGCCTGTAGCTCAGGGGAGCCGGTGGTGGTGATTTTCAGGAGACTTACCCCGTGAGGAATGACGTTACCTGTGCTCTTAGTCACAGATCTGAGCACAGATGAAGGAGGAGAGAGTTAATTACATGCAACTGGCACCGCCTGTCAGAGGGAATTAGCACATTTGTGCGGAGTTTGGCGCTCTGAAGCGTTCAGGGGTGACGGCGCTCTTCATTGCTATGGTCTTCAGCATTGGATCTACAAACTGCCCTCTGACTTCTGAAATTATCTATGCTTTGAACATTATCTGGTTACTTGTGGGTTAAGTTGGACTGCTGTGCTTTTTGGACCAGAACCCAGTTATTACACTGGCCGTGGACACTGTGTCAGTGTGACTTCAGAGATTTTCTTCAAGTGAGCTGTTTATTTTAAATTTTATATAGCAGATGGTTAATTTAAAGTGGCATATGCATGTTTCAGAATGCAGGGTCAGGCGGTCCACAGCAATAATTGTGGGTTTAAGAGTCTTGCTCAGGGGCCCAATGGTGACATCATTCTGCTGACCCTAGGTTTTGCCCCGCCAATACTTCCAGTCAGTCCTTACCTGCTGAGCCGCATAGACAAATGCAGACCATAAGAAAGAAGAATACAATGTTCCTGTTAAACCTGCCCAAGCTGTGGCTACTGAGCCAGTCATGTGGACGGTACAGCCATCGTACAACATCCGGTTCCTGAAGATGATTTTTAAATCTCACTGACACGTGAAATACCAGCCTTCTTTTTCTGAAGGATCCCTGTGAGTTACGGTTAAGCTCAATGGACACAACTCTGTAGTGTGTAAATGAGTGCACTCTGCAGTGTGTAAATGAGTGCACTCTGCAGTGTGTAAATGAGGTCACTCTGCGGTGTGTAAATGAGGTCACTCTGCGGTGTGCAAATGGGGGCACTCCGTGGTGTCTGAATGAGCGTTCTCTGCAGTGTGTAAATGAGCGCACTCTGCAGTGTGTAAATGAGTGCCTTCTGCAGTGTGCAAATGAGTACACTCGGCAGTTTTGAATGAGGGCACTTGGCAGTGTGTATATTAGCGCACTCCGCAGTGTGCAAAGGAGTCCACTCTATAGTGCATAAAATGGACATGTCTGTGTAATGAGTCGTTCTTCAGTGGGGTGGCACAGGACATCCTGCGTAACCTCCCCTCAGTGACAGGTCTCTCCTCATTGCTCTCTCGTTGTGTGACAACAGCAGACTTGTGACGGGTCGATACTCTGCACTCCCACTGCACTCCCACTGCACTCCCACTGCCCTCCCTAGAAGCAGCAGCAAAAAAACCAAATAGCGCCGCCCCAGTGGTGGGTTTCTGGGGACACGATGGGAGAAGCAGGTGTCTGTGATTAATTAACAGTGCGCAGAACAATATTTCTCTGTTTGTACATTTATTCATTAGGATAAGAATTTATATCACAGTCCCACGAACAATTCATCTCCGAGTGAGTTTTTACGCATATTAATTGGGTACAGGAACACAGTCATTTCTCACAGTAATCTGGGAATACACAGAACCTCAATGTCGTCACGTTAAACTCCAGTGATTAATATTTATGCACAGAAGTGCGAGTCTGAGCATGTATTCTGTATGATTCTCACATAATGCTCTGGACATTTGCAGATCAGTGCTCTTCTAGACCCCTTGCTGTTGCAGGCGGAGTTATGTCTCATTAAAGCAGTAATGAATGCTGCAATAGACCTGAGTTTTTTTTTTGCTCTGTTTATAGTCTTTATTAGTAAGCAGTCTGAGAGAAGAGAGGAACATCACTTAATCAGTGCAAAACGAATTGAAATAGAGAAGCAGGATAGGTCTCACTGTAGTATAATGATTAATCCATTCATCCATCCATGCTGGGGGGAGGAGCTAGGAGCCTGAATTCCTTGCAGGATAGTTTATAGCTATTGGAAAAATTAAAACACCCCTGAAATATCATTAATGCTTATGATTATTCATAATGCCTATTCATGATAAATATTTTCATGATTATATTATGAAATTATGAAAAGTGTCAATTCATGACGGCATTGCAAGCCGAGAGGATGCAAAAGGTTCATTCGAAGTTTCACCTCCTGCCAGCTGTAGAACTGTCCATCCGCTTCCTGGACGAGGCTCACTGACCACCACCATCTCCGGAATATTCTCATTCCCTGCTCGTACAGCCTGCTAGGTGATCCGCAAAAAGGAGACCTACGATCCTTCCCGATAGGCTGGTGGCGCGGGAAACAGGGCCTCGTCTGCAATTCGACAGGTGCCTTTTTAGTGAGTTAGGGAGTAACCGTGGCGACCACAGGAAACTGCCACCCACTGCACAAGTGCAGAGCTGGGGTCGAACCAACATTCCGTGAGTCAGAAGTGATGAACCGGCATACAGCCTCCCAGAGACACTAGAAAAAGTTAACTGCCTGAATTATGTGACATTTGGTGGTGATTTCTGTTTGATTACCGTGGATTCTAGCAGTAAGATTACCCTTTAATCTAAAATGCCTCTTCAGGTCATAAACTGCTCGCTCTGTTAGTTTAGCTTCAGTCATTAGAGATTTTGCTCCCCAAACTTGCAGCCAGCTGGGTTTTGTCAGTCCTGTGTCAGTGGACAGGTCGTCCTGGGCATCATTTACCCTAAGCACTCCCAACAGGCACTGAGGAGTTAACTGAGCTGCCATGAAGCTTTCTGGGCTCAGGGAGGCGAACCAGACGCTCCATGAAATGGTTTGGTCCCGGGGGCCTCCCTCCATTGTCTCTGGTTCCCCAGGCCGTGTCTGTGAAGAGCGTCTCACACACAATGCGTGGCTCCCAGCCCTGCTTCGCCAGGCCAGCTCTGCCCGAAAGTGCCGGTCTCGGTGGCCCCTGTGGGCTCCTGTCCGCTTCCCTTTTCGTACCACCCCCATACCCGCCAGAGGGCGTCAGACTCAGAGAGGGGGTGTGGTGTATTCCGGGTGCTTCTTAGGAAGGGCGGCGGCAGTACAGCAGGCTGGGGGGCTGCAGGGCGAGATGCAGAGGGCCCAGCACTGCGTACAGCTCTTCATGACGTCCAGCTGGCCTGAATAGTTCTGCAGGGACTGATAAAAAAGCCAGCTGAGCTGAAGATGGGCAACAGGGTGCAGGCGGAGGGGCTGAAGCGGCCCTTAGCAGGCAAGTCGTGGTGACAGCCGAAAGGGGGATTTATGGGAGGCCATTTGTTAGTGTTTTCACCGAGTTTCTTAAAGAGCCAGACCTCCCATTCCTCCCGTCTTTTGCGGTTCCGTGTTTCTGTCTCTCCTCTGTTGTTGGAGATCCCTGTTAATGAACACTTTGCAGGAACAGGCTTTTTTTTTTTTTTTACTCCCGTTCAGTTCGATTTCCATTCTCTGAGTGCTCTAAGGAGAGGCTCTCAGTGCGGAGCGGAGAGAGCGTGACGCCCCACATTCGCGGCACGCTGAAAGCTCCGCGCATTTTCACAGGGACGCATCCGTCGCAGGGGTCCTGGCGCCAGCGCCCCGCTAGGCCTGTCTGACGTCACGGACGAGGCTGTCTGAGAATCCTGGCCAAGGAGGGGCGGCCTGAATGTGCTCGGGTGCCGACCAGGTGTCCATTTGGACCGCGAGTGGGGAGAAAATGCAGCAGTGCATTTAGGACGCAGTGTGTGCTGCTTGGGGGTGCCTGCGGATATCTGGATTGTAGCCTGTGTGTTTCATTGCATGCTTTGAAGCACAGATAAAGATCTGCCGCCCCCCACCCCACCTTGTTATCACTTTGTCTTTATTTACAGATTGACTTCTGAATGATATGTGTTTATTGATTGACCTCTTAGAGCAACCTGCCTTAAATTGAGGTCCTTTCTCTCGCGCCAATGCCCCCGCCCCCACCCAGTTTGGAAGGACCCCTGGGGGCAAGACAGGTGTGTTGATTAATTAGGCTATTGTCTCCGCCTCGCCTCCCCGCCATGTGAACTAGCGGTATGGCGGGACTAATGCAGTGATGACGGCTTGGTGCCACGACTGCGGCCGATCTCCTCTTGTCACTTGGGCCTCGCTGTGGAAGGCTTGACATATCCGGACCCTCTGTGCGGTTTCACTGCGACTCCACTTTATTTACAGAGACAGTTCAGCCAAACTGCATTAATCTGACTCTCCCAGGGTAGAGTTTAAAAGCCCCCCCCCCCCCTCCACCACCCAAGTGACAAGAGGCACTTTAACTGGGCTTTAAGGCTGATTACGCCACACAGATCCCCCTCCCCCATGATGACAGGGTCGAGGCCGGAAGGTTCCAGCTGATCTTAATTTTCCGTGGGTTTCTGGCTGTTTGGAGGGAGAAGGTCACGCCATGTTAAATAAAAGCGCCCTTTCTGTGTCCTGTTCTTGCGTTTAAAAATTAAACAGCCCAGAATGGGGAGCCGAAGACCGGCTCATAAATTAAACAGTCTTCAACTTAATGTCACTGGACCAAAAATGATGTTAAAATTTAAACACAGAGAGGTCACTGACCCCCCCCCCCCAACCTGCAAAAGCCGGTGATCAAGGTGCTGTTAGGTCCGCATTCTCAGAGCCGATCGGTCGTGGGGGGGGGGGGAGTGTTGGCTCCACCCCTGTGTCCTGGCCCCCCAGAGCACGTCTGCCGGTTGCCGCCTCATTAGCTCTAGGCTGCTCTCTCCTTCCTCGGAAAGGTCAGGGAGGAGTCGGTAGGGGCTGGAGATAAACCAAGACCGGTCCTGGCGGCGTTCGCCACAGCTTCGGATGTGGCTGTCAGCCGAAGCGGGATTGGACGGAAACGGGGCACTCTTTTGCCACATCGCACGCTGCGATCGCAGCTCGGACATGTAGCTGAGCGCCGGCTAACGCAGCCCACGTAATCTCCACACCTTCCTCTATCTTTGACCGCTTCATTTGATGTGCCCTTAGAATTTAAAGGACACTCTCATGTCACGCACGCATGAGTCGGGATTAGCCAATGGGCTTCCGGCTAGTCGGGGCCCAGGGCCGCACAATTCGCTACCTGCAGACCCCACATTTCGTGGAAGGATCGTCGTGACCCAGCAGAGTTGTTTCCAAGGCTCAGTGTCATGCCGGTGGCAGCCTCGGTCTGAGCCGAGAGGGGGATGGGGGGCAGCGGCTCGGGACACTCAATCTCATCAGTGTCTGACAGGAGAGCTATGAGAGAGCGGCCATCCTAACTCACCCCTCGCGTTCCGGACAGGATCTGGGGGGGCCGGATAATCATATTCCAATTGAAATGCACTGGGGTGGAACGGCTGAGTCCTGCAGCAGGAATGGGCTTTTACATGCACGCCATTACAGGCCGGGTCTATTTACCCAAAACGGCCGGGAAATGGGCAGCATTATGTAGAGCAGCCAGCGATGAACATGCTCCCAAGAGCTTGATACTGCCGGCTTATCTTTGTTTCCCCCGAACCCCCATCTGGCCTCTGGAAGCGGAGACGTCCGTATCCTGCAGCTCTGCCGGCATCCACGCTCAAATGGGTCCATTTAAAGGCCTCGCAGTTCGGCGGAGGGTGGAGTTTTTCTTGTTTGTCTTGCGGTGTCATGGCAGAGGGCAGAGATTCAGACAAGGCCCCCGCTGCGGCCGCTGCAGCTTCCTGTTCCTTCCCCTTTCATTCTCTCATTCCCTTCTTCCTTCCCTCCTGCCTTCCTTTTGTTTCTCGGAGGAAGAGGAGCAATAAACCACTTGGCCGCCTCGCCAAGTCCCTGCCGAAAATAAAAAAGCGCTTGGAACTGAGTGGTAATCCGGCGTTTTCCATCTGTTCCTCTCCTCCATCACACCTTTGAGGAGTGTGAAATTCCGCAATTAGGCCTCCATCTGGGCGCTTGATAACGGTAAACTTGCCCGTTTTCGGGACGAGTAGCCAAAAGGACGCCACGCAACAGGTGCCTCATGCGACCGGCCGGGCAGCATTTATGTGACGGCGTACCGTGTTCCTGCATGTGCATGCCTACCCAGTAACTCCCTGCTCTTTCTTCTGAATGCATGTGGAATGAATTAGTCCTGAATTGAAGTCGTCATTTGTCGCTGCTATACATCACATGGCAAGTGTAGGGACAGCTCGCTGCAACCTCACGGCGAGATGACGGCTAAATCGTGATGTACAGGGGCCGAGTACATAGCCAGCCGGCTTGTCTCTCCTGTCAGCAGCCGGAGGCTTCCTCTGTCCCACGTTTGTTATTTGAAATAACCTCAGCGCTAGCAGCGCGTGCTGCCGGAGCGGCCCAGAGCTCATTAAAATGTGTGTTTTACGCTCCCTGGTTTGGGTGCAGTTCCCAGTCCATCATGCATCGCTTTGAACACGCGGCCTGTTTCTCCCGGTTAATCGCAAACGAGCCGCCGATGATTTGATGTCTTGGGAGCGTGGTAACCGCTTCGGTATCGCAGGCAGCACTTGCTCACCGCCACGTCCACCGGCGTGCCGTGAAGGAGACGGGAGCCCTGATAGAGTCCGACTGACCTTCACGTGGAGGCGCTGTTCTGGGTCATCGGTGCCGGGCCGGGGTGGGTGAGGGAGGGAGCGGGGGGGGATGGTGGAGGCAGAGAGAAACGGAGGATAAAGGGGGGATGAGGGAGGAAAAGAGGGGAGGAATGGAAGAAAACTGGGAGAGCGGGATGAAAGGGAGGGACTGAAGGAAGGAGAGATGGAAAGAGAAAGAAAATAACCGTGAGAAAAAGAGACAGAGGGAAGGACAGCAAGTGATTTAATTAAAATGATCGGGACAGTCAGGACTTGGGCGCCCAGAAACCCCCAGCATTCCAGCATCCTGTCTATTATCTCTGTTTGGTTATACACTTTGATCAATCGCCCGAGTCTTTGAGTGTTATGTGTGGGATGGTTCCTGTACTGCTCCTGAATTGGCTCGCATTCCTAAGCGGTGCCGCAGTGAGCGTTAGGGAGGCGCCGTGCAGTGTGCCACTTGGGCTGTAAGGTGCTCCTCATTTGCTAATGATAGAATGTCACGTCATGCATTAAAGCCTGCGGTGGAGTGACCTGATTAGACGCCTGAGATGAGCATGGCCGTCTGCCGATGCCACGGATGCTCTTCAGGGCTGTAGGGAGGTTCGGGGGGCCACTAATGAGCCGGAGGGGGCTGGAATTGAGAGGATAGGCCCTGTGGCTCGTTTGCAGGTTTGAAATTTTATATCCCATTTTTCTGTGCGTGTCTGAAATATCTGAGCCGGCAGAACCCGACATTGCTGCTTCATCACGCTCACATTGCAGGACGGTCCAGGTGCACTTCCTCCACATTCAGGTAAATACCGCATTTCGTTTGGTTATCCTCCACATTCAGGTAAATACCGCATTTCGTTTGGTTATCCTCCACATTCAGGTAAATACCGCATTTCGTTTGGTTATCCTCCACATTCAGGTAAATACCGCATTTCGCTTGGTTATCCTCCACATTCAGGTAAATACCGCATTTCGTTTGGTTATCCTCCACATTCAGGTAAATACCGCATTTCGTTTGGTTATCCTCCGCATTCTGGTAAATACCGCATTTCGTTTGGTTATCCTCCGCATTCTGGTAAATACCGCATTTCGTTTGGTTATCCTCCACATTCAGGTAAATACCGCATTTCATTTGGTTATCCTCCGCATTCTGGTAAATACCGCATTTCGTTTGGTTATCCTCCACATTCTGGTAAATACCGCACTTCCTTAGGTTATCCTCTGCGTTCAGGTACAGGTCTATGACAAAATATTTGCTAATTCCCAATTTCTTCTATTTTTGCTTACCCATAACACTTAATTGTGTTTGATTTAAGAACATAAGAACATAAGAACTATACAAACGAGAGGAGGCCATTCGGCCCATCAAGCTCGCTTGGGGAGAACTTAACTAATAGCTCAGAGTTGTTAAAATCTTATCTAGCTCTGATTTAAAGGAACCCAAGAATTCAGCTTGCACTACGTTATCAGGAAGACTATTCCATACTCTGACTACACGCTGTGTAAAGAAGTGCTTCCTTAAATCCAGTTTGAAATGTTCTCCCGCTAATTTCCAAAAAATCTTAGTATAATACATAGGAAACCTGAGTAAGCACATCACATACTTACAAATATCATTTGATTTATGAAGGAAAAATAATTCACCAGCATCCACGTCACCCATGTCACAAAGTAACTGGCTGTGCAGCCTTTAGCAGCCGGAACTGCAAGCAAACGCTTGTGGTAAGAGGAGTTCAGTCTTTGGCATCACTTTGGAATAAAATTGTCTCACTCTTACCTACAGAATTGTTATTTCTTTAGGAATATTGGTGGGTTTTTGGTGATGAACGGCCCATTTATGGTCCCGCTACAACATCTCAACGGGATTCAAGTCCGGACTTTGACTAGGCCACTCCAAAGCCTTCATTTTCTTGTTGTTTTTTCCGCTGTTCTGCTGCATAACCCAGTTGTGCTTCAGCTTCAGATCACGGACTGATGACTGGACATTATTTTCTGGTTGACTGCTGAATACACGAGTCCATCACTTTTGGCAAGTCGCCCTGGCCCTGAAGCGGCGAAACATCCCCATACCGTCATACTACCTCTACGATGTCTGACTGGGGGCAGGATGTTCTTTATGTGGAAAGCTGTGTTAGTTTTACACCAGATGTAACGGAAGGCATGTCTTCCAAAAAGTTCACAGAACGTTCTACCAAAAGATGTTTTTGGTGAATATTTTGCCCAGTGTCTTTCCAATCACGGAATTATAAACACAGACATTAACCGACTTAAGAGAGGCCTGTAGTTCCTTAGATGTTTATCTGGGGTCTGCTATGACTTCCCTGTTGAGTAATTCTACATTAACGGCCACTCTTGGGCAGATCTGCCTCTGTTCCAAGTTTTTTCCGTTTGAAGATGCTGGTTTGCTGGAGCCCAGGGGATTCACAGAGTGCTTTGTACCCCTTTCCTTACTGAAAATTTTCGATAACTTTCTCAGGTCTTCAGGAAGTTCTTTTGATCACAGCAAGGCATGCTGTTTCTTAAGTGTCTAGTTTAATATAAATCATTATCATTTAGGTTTTGTTAATTCGATGACTGAGTGACTAAGGGGTCAGTTACTTTGTCACGTCTGTGATATGGGTGCTGGTAATATTTTGTCTTTCAATAAATCAATTGGTCGATTAAAAGCTGTTGTGTTTTGTGTTGTGTTTACTCTAGTTATCCTCTGTATTATCCTACATTTGTTTGGAGATCAGACAGAACTAAGTGTTATGAATTTAAAAAAAATGGAGGGAATTAGGTGGGGGGTGACAAATACTTTGTCAAGGCACTGTGTATAACGAGTTCATGCATGGGAACATCGGCGCCACACGTGGCCGTTATAATGAGACAAGGCTAAAACCCACGTGGAGGGCAGGATTGCTGAAAAACAAGAGCTTCTGGGCAAAAGGGTGAGGGAGATGCACAGGAAGTTATCAGAAATAACCTTTATCGTTTTATAAAGCAGTGACTGCAGGAGGTGAGGCCAAGGGGGATACTGTGAGTATTTATAGGAGTAGATGTGGGCGGGGCCATGTGCCAGCTGGGGAGGAGTCATTGTAAATAGTGAGTGTGGCTCTATGTCACTATAGGATGAGCAGCTGGACTTGGGCTGGCTCATTTGAAGATATGGGAGGAGCTGAGGGAGGAGTCTGTTTGTAACCATAGGACGAGCAGCTGGTCTGGCTCTGTCTGAGCCACAGAGAAAGTGGGGCGGGGTCATCTGAGGATGTGGGTGGGGCCATGTGCCAGCTGGGGGAGGAGTCTATTTGTAACCATAGGACGAGCAGCTGGTCTGGCTCTGGCTGAGCCACAGAGAAAGTGGGGCGGGGTCATCTGAGGATGTGGGCGGGGCCATGTGCCAACTGGGGGAGGAGTCTGCAACCATAGGACGAGCAACTGGTCTGGCTCTGGCTGAGCCACAGAGAAAGTAGGGCGGGGTCATCTGAGGATGTGGGTGGGGCCAGAAAGTATATTAAAATGGTCACGAATCAATATGTGCTGCCTTGTTGCCTTTTTATACAATATAATTTAATTTTAGTGCAAGGTCACAAAGATCTGAAGCCGCTTGAAGCTGTGCTGAGCAGGACTCAGGTATAGGTGTTTTTTTAAACAATAAACTTCCTCAGTGGACAAAATAATCAGTTCTGTTTAAACAATGATTAGTAGAGGATTAAAATGGCAACGTGACCAAATACACCTTGATGGCTGAATATGCCAACAGGACAGCCAACACTGGTGGGATAGTAATGTGGAGACAACTGCAGAGAATGTGGTGGAACCCAGGTGATGGTGATGCTGATCTATTCCAGTCCCTGCATCCATCCATCCATCCATCCATTCGTCCATACTATTTCTCCCACGTAGCCTGCAGCCTATCCCAGGTAGGACAGGGAACGAGGCAGGGGACCCCCTCCCTCCCAGGTAGAATGCCAGTCTGTGATTAAATGTATTTATTTAAAGTTGTGCTGCCAACCTGAGCATCACCTGACCATTGATAGACTTTGGGAGTGACTAAATCTAATAATGAATCATTACCTCCATCTATAGCTCAGTGCTGTGCCTCAGGTCTTAACAGCTTCATTAAAGCAGATTAATTTAGATGTTATGTCCCATCATGCGGCGTCTCAGGTGTACCTAAGGTGTATCTGTGTCGTTACTAGTGGCTATTTTTTTTCATCTTTGGGTTTTGATAAATACTGTATAAATGTAATGTATTGTTATTATTATAATTGTGCCTGTCAGACCTGCAGGTGGCGCTGTGGGTGGGCTTTTTGACAGACCCCTTCCACTTTGCCCAGACAGTTTGTTTGTGTTTCTGCTTGAGTCCGGGGGTTATGCCATGGAGATGTGGAGATTTGCTGTGTTCTGTTTCATCCACACCTCTCATCCCATCCACTTTTTGATCTCCGACGTTAGTTCAGATCCCCGAATCCCCACATTTCGCCAGGAGGTCCCTGCATCTATAGTCGTGAAGTTAGATGGTTTTGTGACGAGGGCCGCTGTCTTAGGGCTGAAAATGGCATCCATTTCCGGACCGCAGCGATCTGCCATTTGGTGCTTCCTCACAGTGAAGCGGGTGGTCCCGGCTGCGTTGCGGGTTGGGGGAGGGGGGGGGGCGGGGGGAGTGATTCCCAAGGTCTGGCCCAGTTCATTCAAAGCTCACATCTAAAATGGGTGAGTGGGGGGTTCACACAGCTACGGCTGGACACCCCTTTTAAACAGAATCGCGGGTCCGTTCCCGGCACCCTCCTGCGAAGATGCGGTCATCGAATGCATGAGGGTTATACGACATGACACTCCCCCCCAACCCCACTGTGGGGGATCATACTCGTACCTTCACCCAGACCCTGAGGGTTTCATCTCTCACTCGTTTATCTTTTATCTTGTAGATTTTTTATCTTGTAGATTTTTGTCCAAAGCGACACACAAGCAAGGCAGACGGTCCATCACAGCTGTATAGTGTTTAGGAAGCCAGCTTAGGTACCAGGGCTGCTGGGCTGAGCTTCCAGTGAGTGACCAGTGACCAGAGCAGGAAAGTTATGGGAAAAAGGGGAAGCACAGCCCCTCATATCCTAACAGCGAAAAAGGCCATCGCATAAATAACACCCAGAGAGGGTGTCACAGGCACAGAGGATCCAATAGGAAGCATTTACATCAAAGTGCCACACTTGAGAACTCCTTGATCCGTGCTGTTAGATTAGATCACAGCGTGTTTTTCCTGCTCTCCATCTTCCTCTCAACGAGGCGGCCCCCCATGTCTGGCGACGCTGTTAACGGAGAGCAATCCTGACGTCTGCAGCATCTTAGCGTCCCTCTCAGACCTGGCAACTCTCGGGCACCGGAGAGTGTGGCGTTAAGGGGTCCCACAGCTCGGATGCTGGCTCTTCATCTGCCAGGCGGTGAGGAGAATGAGCATGAGTGACACTTACTCTCCCACCTTGGAAATGCCTCTGCAGCAGGTGAGACCTCCCCCTGGCCGCGCTGAGGAGGCTGTGAACTATCACCGACGCTCTACATTTAAAACATGCGGACCACCGGGGCGGCCGGCTGGGAGCCAATCCCATCACTCCCGTTTGGCTCACCTGGCATGAGGCGCAGCAGGAGCACGGAACGTAGGTCCCGGCAGGCAACGTTTACATAACCGTGCCTCTCGAGAACGTTCCTGATTTGCGGCATTAAATCACGTGGCCCTTTTTTGCCGGACTCTCTGCCGGGTTATTTCTGTCTGTCTCCCTGGTTTCTCTCACACGCTCTCCTTGATGCACCCCTGAGCTCGCCAGGGACCGTAAAAGTCGGGGGGGGGGGGGGGGGTTGATCACAGTTGCTTCAGTAGGCCATCCCTGCTGATGTTTCCTCCTGTCCGCTTGTCCAAAGCGGAGTGAAACATGGTGAAATATGGCTTTTTACGTAGAGCTTTGCAAAAAGAGCCTCAATGCCTTCACTGCACTAGAAATTCGTTTTCAATTTCTGTGGCTAAATGCAGGACAAAATGCATGATATCATCACAACTAGTAATCAGACATTCATAAGACAGGCTGGCATGGAGTGACAGGTCATTTCAGTACAGAACTGACTTCTGCCTCACATTGACCCGCTAGCATTTTAGTTTAAATTAAAATGACAAAAATTCTACTAATTTGTTACAATTAACAAACTCATTAAAGCTCATTAAAACAATGATTATCTCTAGCATATCCCACAATTCCTTTATTCACAGCCTGCAGCTATAACCCCCCCCCCCCCCCCTCATCAGAAAGGGAGTGGCAGCCTGTCCCATACGTGGTCACATGATGGGGGGCAAGGCCATGTGACTGGTCCCTCCACTCACATCCTGCAGAAGTGTGAAAATGAGAAGGGAGATGCTTGAAGGGGGGGGCAGGGTGAAGGTGACCCCACCCTCCCGGCCCTTGGCTGCCTTCACACAAAGAAGCAGAGTTTGAGTGCTCCCAGTCGCATGGCCCAGGGGGGTTGGCCAAAGCCTATTTGCAAGAATAAATGTTGTACATGGGCTGCATTCAGTGGGGGGGCAGGAGTGTAATAACGTGCCCCTGGGGGGGTACAGGCTTGGAGTTAAACACACAGCTCACTGCTAATGTGGGAGCTGATGCTGCCTCACGCTGGCCAGGCAGGGAGTAGCAGGCCAGACTGGGCGGTCGGACTGGGAGTGGGAGACCAGACTGGGAGGCCGGGCTGGGAGTGGGACGCCAGACTGGGAGGTTGGACTGGGAGTAGCAGACCAGACTGGGAGCCCGAACTGGGAGTGGGACACCAGACTGGGAGTGTCAGGACAGACTGGGAGGCCGGACTTGGAGTGGGAGGCCAGAGTGGGAGTAGGAGGTCGGACTGGGGGGTTGGACTGGGAGGCTAGACTGGGACTGGGAGGCTGGAATGGGAGAATGAAAGAGCTTGAGGGATAAACTGGTGCTCTGAACAGATGGGGGAGTCACAGGCGCCATCTCACGCTGGGGCGGGGGGAGGGATGGGGGCACAGTGGAGGGAGGTTGCCATGGCTCTCGGGAACAGAGTCCCAGCTGCTGAGAGCACAGTGCTGTGTCAGCGCCCCGCAGAGGGGCTATAGCTGCGTGGCAGCCAGAATGAGGCGGGGGGGGGAGTGTTCTGTTCCAGCCCCAGGGGGTCGCGGTCGGACTCCTGTAATTATGCAAACACATTCCAGCAGGCCTTCCCGACCTCGTTTGGACTGACGATGAATTTATGAAGCAGGGCTGCATGGTGCCCCCGGAGGCAGACAGCCGCCGCATCGCAGTTTCCTGTCGTCCTCGTGCACGTCAGTCTCTTCGAGCCTCCTGACATCAGCCCATCGTGCGAGCGGGCATGGCGACCGAAGTGCACCGCATCATATGTGGGGAGGACATCAAGCCCACTCTCACAATGTGGGGGGGGGTGGAGCCCCATCTATATTGGCATGCCTCTGCAACTGAGCGATTAGCCTCTTCCTGTTACCGTGTCTTCCGTATGTGCGTTTCCGTACATGTGAGTACTGTGCGTGCTGTTTTCCCATTGCTCCCAATGCTCCCAGTACTCCAAGTTATCTGGCCCCCACACCCGCTGTCTACAGGGTGGGGCTCATCACCAGTCAATCAGAACGCAGCTGATTGGCAGACAGATTTAACATATGATACAGACAGATTTGGCGTGGCTTAACACCGTCGCAGATGGTACGTTTACGGAAATCGAAATGGCCAGGGAAGCCGGGCAGACACTCGCTGGTTCATAAGAAGACCCACAATGCCGTGGGGCATCTTTTTATGAACTCATAAAGCAGCGATGATCAAGGCTAGCGAGAGCAGAAAGGCTCTTTCTTTTTCAGCTATTAATCTGCTGAGATATAAATCAAAACGGTTACAAAATAAAAAAGTACAGAGGCCATAACAGAGGAGAGGGTGGTGTTATTACACAACAGATCCTGTCTTTCTGCCCATAGAAGAGAAGGGGGGGGGGTTTTTAGGGGGGGATACATGGCAGACATGGTGGTATAACTTTTCCATCTCAGAAGGCTGGGAGACTGTGACTGCGATTGGAAGGTCATTGGTTCGAATCCCAGGGTCAGCAGAATGATGTCATCTTTGGGCCTCTGAGCAAGGCTCCAGGGACCTCTCAGTTGTACGATGCTTTAGATGAAGGTGTCTTCCAAACTTGTAATGTAATGTTGTTACAGCCTTAATGCAGCAGCTACGAGCTCCTGCAGTGGGCGGAGTGTTTTCGTGATGGATGCTGTGTGGCGTGGTGTGATACGCAGGGCCTGCAGCTCGCGGCTCCACCATAAGCAGCCGCTCATCATTCTGGCAGGACATGTGGACACAGGAACAGGAAGGCGTTGGGGCACCAGCTGCGCCTGAGCAGAAGTGGCTCTGGGTGCGTTTGATTATGCCTACGGTCAGGTGGTCTCCTATGGTGTGTCAGCCAGCCTGGTGACAGTTGTGGCATCGCGATGACTACAGACCACAAGCTATGTAATTTCACATCAGGTTGGCATGTTTGCTGTGAAATCCTAAATGCTGTCGTGGGCAAGGCTCCTTAATATTTCCAGTTCGCCAGAATGGTTCCTTTGAGTAAAGCCTGTAAAACCAGAAGTTTGCTGTCTCCTTTATGACATTAAAGCGATACTTTTACTGATTTCTCTCCCCTGTCTATGTGGACAGGTTTCTGTTGAGCTCATCAAACCGCATGTACCCCCCCCCCCCCGACTCCGGACAGACATGTACACACGTGTGTTTGGGCAGTGGGAGGTGTCTCTGTCCCCCATTTCTCTGATAAGAGACAAAAAAAACCCCCGATTCGGGACAGAGAGATGCAGCTACACGGCAGGTGGTAATGCCAGTAGCTGCCACTGAGACAGGACACAGAGCCTCTGCTTATATCGCCGTGTGAAACCACATCCTGGTCCAGCTCCCACGTTCCCTACATTAATATGCTTCTCTGAGATGCTGAAATGTCAACACTGCTGTGTACATCAGCCCCCCCCCCCACCACCCTCCTTACCAAGGAGTAAATAATGCCGGCTCTGTGTACGAATGTGCGTCCCGTACCGACAGCTTAGTGTCTACATCCCACCGCTTTGATGGTGACTGGCGTTTCTGTGGACACACTGCCTGCAGTCTCTCTGCAGCGTTTTTGCATAATCATGTGGAATAATAATACTATAGTGAAGAAATTATTCTTAAAATACCCGGCGCTGGTTAGAGAGCAGGGCAGAAGGGCTGCCAGCTGACACTCCTCGGGGCTGAGGTCCTCAACGTGGACCCATTCTGTCAGCTTGGGATTCCGCTAGCTGCTTAGGGACGGGTGTGTGAGCGTGTGAGGGGGTGTGTCAGTGTGTGAATGTGCAGCATGTGAAAGTATGAATCGGTGTATGAATCAGCATGTGTCATACATGTGTCAGCGTATGAAAGTGTGTGTCAGTATGTCACTGTATGCCAGTGTGGGACAGTGACTCACTGTATACCAGTGTGTGACAGTGAGTCAGCATGTGAAAGTATGAATCGGTGTATGAATCAGCATGTGTCATACATGTGTCAGCGTATGAAAGTGTGTGTCAGTATGTCACTGTATGCCAGTGTGGGACAGTGACTCACTGTATACCAGTGTGTGACTGTGAGTCAGCATGTGTCACTATGTGTCAGGGTATGAAAATGTGTGTTTACGTGTGACAGTGTGTCCGTGTGTGAGAGCTCTTGGCGTTGTGTGATTGGCTGAGAATCTGTTCAGGGAGATGCCAGCGGATGTACTACATGGACAGTGATCACCAGCCGGGTCCCATGCCAGATAGCAGAGAGTTAAAAGTGATTAACGGAGCGGACGCGGTTTGAGCATGTGCGAGCATGTGACACTCTTAAGGCGAAGCTAGGGGGTAAGGCGCAGTGATTATGAGCTTGTTTAAAGCATCACAGAGCACCCACCATATTAGAGTAATTAAACACTTAAAAAAGGGAAAAACAATTTGCATTTCTTATGAAAGAAGCCAGTGTGTGACCTATTTATGTGGGAGCTGAAATCACGACAGGGCTTTCGGTGATCACTGGAAATGCCAGCGGTTTGGGAAGATGTACAAACACACCTGTCACCCCCGGGCGACTTGAGAGGGGGATGTAGCTGCCGCACAATGTTTATCTGTATTTCTCATTGCACTCTGGTTACTTCGCTCTTCCTGTGTGTAGTAAGTGCAAATAAACCCTTAAATCTGACCAGCAGCGTCTCTCCTTGAGACAGATCTACGGCTCCCGCAGACCCACCTCTGCTAAATATACTTACCTCTCCTCCTCCCAGTGTCCAGCCTCCATCAGTCATCTCCCCGCCCCAACCCCCCCCCCCCCGGCTGGCTTGGCAGCAATTCCACGTTCCCTTTATTTTTTCGGGCCATATCTGTGGCCAGTTTCCACAGCGACGCCTCCTTCCCCTGACTGCTGCGAGCTCCCGAACGATTAGCGACGCTCGGGCGTAGTGCAGGGTGCAGAGTCCGCGGCCGAGTTCATGCGGTATCACAGCAGGTGTAGCTGGGGGCTTCGGCTGTCGCCGTTATATTAAATAGCTGCCGATCGCTTGCAGGGGGTCGACCACCCTTTATGGCAGTGGGAAGCCTGGAAATTTCCAGATTTCAGACATATGCATTTTAAGGCACCAGAATGACTCCCGTAAGCTCAGCTCTTTTCTGCCAGGTGACAGCATCACCTCTGTGATGTGTCCCCCGCCCTCACGCCCCGCAGTAAACCTCCCCCCCCCCCCAGTGTTTTGGGAGCGTATGGTGGTTAAATAAACGCCTGCCCATCTGTCCTTGGTACTTATTATTCTAATGACCGTTTTGTTCCTGCTAACCGCTCGGGCGCGGCCCTTCACACGCCGATAATGAGCGCGCCAAGTGACTCACATTAGGCTCCAGCTAAATGAACCCCCTATCAGTCAGCCCTATCATTTCCTTGCCCAGTCAAGGCTCAACGTCTGCCCAACCCACTGCACGCTGCATGCTCCGTCATACCATAAGACTGCCATGGTGCCTCTGTACTACACAAACCCTGGGAATTCTACACATCCTTCAATCCATCCATCCATTTCGGTCATCTGTCCTCTATCCATCCGCCTTCAATCCATCCATTTTCTGTCCGTCTGTCTTCTACCATCCATCCGTCTTCCATCCATCCATCTTCTGTCTATCTGTCATCTATCACCCATCTTCAATCTGTCCATCTTCTGTCCGTCTATCTTCTATCCATCCATCTTCCATCCATCCATCTTCTGTCCATCTGTCTTCTATCATCCATCTTCAATCTATCCATATTCTGTCCATCTGTGTTCTATCCATCTATCTTCATCTATCAATCATCCATCTTCTGTCCATCTGTCTGCTAGCCATCCATCTTAAATCTATCCATCTTCTGTCATCTATCTTTTATCCATCCATCTTCTGTCCATCTATCTTCCATCTGTCCATCATCCATCTTCTGTCATCTGCCTTCTAACTATCCATCTTAAATCCATCTGTCTTCTATCCATCCATTTTCAATCTATCCATATTCTCTCCATCTGTGTTCTATCCATCCATCTTCATCCATCAATCTTCCATCCATCCATTCATTTTCAATCCTTTATCCATCCATAGGTGCCCTATGGATGGGTTGATTGAAAATGGATGGATGAATGGACGGATGGAAGATTGGGCAGGGCACACACTCACACACAAGGACCAATTTATAGACTCCTTTTCTCCCAGCAGCATGGAACCCAGAGATAAGTCACACAGACACGGTCAGGACGTGCAAACTGCTGCTGAGGCAGATTTTGCAAATATTGCGAATATTTTGTTGACTGTAAAGAGATGATCAGATTCCCTCTGATCAATCTGTTTGCTGCAGTCTGGGGGAAACTTCTGACAAGCTGTTTCTATCAGGCTATTTCCTGAATAATTCATATCTGAATAATACTGATTTTTAAATTGAAAGCAGCGGGTTGTGCCTCTGATTCAGAGCCATGGATCCGAGCGAGCGGCATGATCTTCCCTGCCACCCTCTGCCGGATAACTACTATAAGATAGATAGATGATGGATGGATTCTTCTGTTTGCTTAATAGATTGTTGGATGTTCTGTTAGTTTAAAACAACAGCGTTTCAGATTTTTTGCACCCAGACATAAGAGCAAGCCTCCTTCAGGCATCCGTCTGACACGGTCTTTAACCAATACGCCCCCCGCTGTTCACTTTTGCTGTTCTCTGCAGTTTCACAGATTGCTGAACATTTGAACATGGAGGGTGAAGTCAAGGTCAAGCTGTTTTCTCTGTTCCTTTAAATGTAGCTGTAATCCTGCTGGGGTGGCATGGTGGTGCAGAGGTTAGCACTGTTACCTCAAACCTCTGGGACCCGGGTTTGAGTCTCCTTCTGGGTCACATGTGTGCGGAGTTTGCATGTTCTCCCCATGTCATCGTGGGGTTTCCTCCGGGTACTCCAGTTTCCCCCCACAGTCCAAAAACATGCTGAGGCTAATTGGAGTTGATAAAATTGCCCGTAGGTGTGCATGTGAGAGTGAATGGTGTGTGAGTGTGCCCTGCGATGGGCTTGTCCCCCATCCTGGGTTGTTCCCTGCCTCGTGCCCATTGCTTCCGGGATAGGCTCCGGACCCCCCGCGACCCAGTAGGATAAGCGGTTTGGAAAATGGATGGATGGATGGATGGATGTAATCCTGCTCAGTAGCACGTGGTATAATGCCATAGGCCACAAAGACGCGTCAAAGGTCATTATAAGATCAGAGAAGCTGCCATTTGTCAGTGGACAGGAAGACATTGATGTTGGGCCTCTTCCGAGAGCCTGGGGGGTTTTGGGGTCTCGGTGGTGTCCTGAACATCGATGGTTCCTCCTCCCCTTGCAAACTCCACAGGAGATCTAACAGGATGCTTCCAGCTGCAGATGGAGATCAGAGCAGGCGGGCCTCTATCGCAGAGCCCCATTAATCACATCTGCGTTTGTCTCATTAATATTTAAACGTGTAATGTTTCGGACTAAGGGTCATGTGACTTTCAGTCAGCTCACGGTCACGCCCCAGAATTTCCATATAAGGAGCAGAAGGGTCTCTGTGTCAGGTGTAATTAATTCCTTAATTCCCTTGAAAATCAGGTACGTCCTTCTGCTTTTATGACAGTAGTGCCTTCATGGTGGGCCGTCTTTGTGGGTGTTTTTTCAGAGGACTTCCTCTTCTAAACGCCAGTGCACTAACCATTCTGCCATGCCATTCGACCTGAACACAGCAGCCGGGATGCAGTCATGTGACAAGACAGTGGGCGGGGCGAGCATCATGGCTCATAATCAGCGCTTATATACTCCTGTGGCACTTTCATTTGTTTTACTGACAGAAATGGGGGCAAAACGAGATCAGTTTATTCTAAAATTTAATTTCAGGTTAAAGCTGCATTTAATTTGTACCGGCGCTCGCTGTTGGAATGGAAACCCGAGGCTCAGTTACTCACCGGGAGGCCGCTACGCCCTGAGATGGAGTAGACGGCATCACAGCAGCCTGGGCTGCAGGACAGCCTCATTATGATCTTCATTAGCTACCATTTAGTCCAAACCACTTCCTTTTAAAAAAAAAAAAAATAACATGTATAACAAATAGTCACGCTGCTCTGTGGCTGTGTTACACGCTTGCAGCACAAATATTCACCAGTTAAATTAAACCAAGCTACTAACGCGAGCGATAAATTGGAATCTGGGGGGGTCCGTCCTGCCACAGCTGCGGTCCCCTTCTTCTCTACCTCCACCCTGCTAGCCACATCACATGACTGTTTTTCAGAAAGCAAAGTCAGGCAGTCCCTGGAGCCCAATGGTGGAATCACTCTGCCAACCCTGGGATTTGAACCAGCGACCTCCCGATTACAGGCACTAACAAAGCCGGTTTCACACTGGGCAGTGGGCCATGTGACACGTCGCTCATTCCCAGAAGCCATCCTGCTGCATCAAAGCCTGCACAGCCATAAACTCATAAGGCGCTGTGATGTAACGCAGTATCACAGAAATCCCGCACATGGCTAAGGGCTTCGTCTCTGCGCTCCAGCGTCGCCCCCCCCCCCCCCCCCCCCCATAGCCCCCATGCCCCCCATGCTGCCAGATCCCTCTTCCTCACTCTTTTCTTTCTCAATGTTAACGTCTCAGCTAACAGGATTCGGAATAACGGGATCAAATCCGAGACGTAGGCCGTCGATTCTAAATATAGATTCCTTGTGGGCAGGATGGTTATTGACGGGAAAACGAGATTTTCCTTCGGATATGTGGAATTTCTAATTAGCGGCAGAAACTGCCGGTGGCAAGCGTGGAAGCTGGAGGGCCCCCGTTTGGATCCATGGAGAGAAATTTGGGGCGAGGAGAGAAAGGGTGCCGTTTATGTAAGAGGGAGAAAAGAGGAGAGGAAAGGCAGCGGAGGCGCACGGCAGATCGGCGTGACGAACGCGTGAAATGGCGTTAGAGGAGTAGCGTGGAGGTGCGGGGAGGCGTGGCCTCCTCAAAGCTATTCCGCACACTAAGAGCACGGTAATTATGGCACAGGTGTGCATAGCGCGATGCACTTAAAGGCAGGGAGAGGGTTGAGAGACGGGGGCAGCTTTCCTGAAAAGCAAAACCGATATTCCTCTTTCCCGCTGGTATTTCTCATTAGGGGGGTGGGGGAGGGTGGGGGAGGGTGGGGGTGCCATCAGGAGCTGCCACCAGGTACCTGAAGACCAGAGGCCCCGACGGAGCTAGATTAGACTGGACGTAATTGAAAATGGATCAACGGGAAAAGGTCCATTCAGCCGCGGGTGGGAGTAGGCAGGAGTTCTGAGCCTTAATGGAGACCTCGGTGTAGCCGTCCGCTCGCCTGCCTGATCCTGCGGGACCCGGCGCTCACCGCCCGCAGAAAGGCTCACGCTCAGCAAGCTGCCAGGATTCTCCAGATAGCCACGTGTGCCACGTAATTACGACTGATTCCCTTGGGAGAAGATTTGGGATGGCTGGGGGGGGGGCGTGATTCTTTGAAAGACGTTGTGGAAACGGTGCTGTTTTTACCCCCCCACCCTCCGCCACCTTCGCCTCAGGGAGGATTAACAAGAAAACGAAAATCAAGCCGCATGCTCGCAGAATATAAATGCGAATCGTCCGCAGAGTGCACATGACACGCGGACAGCCGTCGGGGCATGGGGGGGGGGGGGGGGGGGGTCTGCCGGACTGGCTGGGTGACCCCCCCCACACATTATGGAGCGAGGCAGCAGCCCTCCCTGAGCCAATGTCCGTTATCAGGCCTGCGCCGCCAGCTCAGCATGGATTGCAGCCACGGAGCGTTGAGGCTTCCTGTTCTCCGTCTCGCTTACGAGTGCGGTTACCCATCACTGCTGTTACCTGCCCCTTTTTTCAGTTCATTCCGAATCCCTGAATTCCAGGCTTTTTCACTTTATTTAATAAGCTACCTGTCCCTGTGAAACTGGGAAATTATGCGCAGGATAATGGAATTTTCGAGCCCCACGTTTGGACCGATTGTTAGGGTACCGCATGGGTGGAGTCAGGAAACTACTGAACACAGTTGCACGCAGCTCCTGGGGGAGCAGGGCCCAAAAGGCAGCTCCGTTCCCAGAGGGCAACTGTGACAACCCCCCACCCACGTCCCGCAAAAGCAAGGCTGGCAGACTGGCTTTAGATCGCAGTGCTTTGCAGTGTTGGTGAAGGCACGCCAGCAGGTGTTTTTTTCGGCACTAATTGGCCGAAGTGGCTGTTTGATCCATGGGCCACGAAGATACGCCCCCAGGCAGATGTAAGTTGGGCGTTAACCGCTACTGTATAACAGCAGCTAAACAGTCAACTGAGCCTGGCGGTGGATCTGACTGAAGTGTGACATCGGTCACCACATGGAGGCCTGTGATTGGTCAGTTTTCACTGCACCTAAGAGTGCGAGTGTTGCATGTCAGACCGCAGATGAATATGCGCATTCTGCAGAAAGCAGCTTCTTCATTTTAATGTTTGTTAAGTTTTGTTCTTTCAGACCAACTTTGAATGACAGAGAATAACTAAAGTTGAGTTGGAGGACCGCCACCTGCTGGGCGGAGGATGGAACTTTTACCGCCATCTTATTTATCTGTGAAAACGGCTAGACTAGCCTTTGACGTTAATGAGTTTGCCATTTGCTGCATGGCAGGTCACAGGACTGCACTCCCTCATCCCTCTGAGAACATGAGGAAGACCCACAGTGACCATGGTCCGCTTTTTCCCTTCCCACCAGCAGGGGCTGCCCTGCCTCCCGGGGAGAGCAATTCCTCTGGGGGTGTTCCCTCTGCGGTCGCAGCTCCGCCGTGACAAATGCCTGCGATTAAAAAAACGTGCGGGTGCAACACATCAGCGTGTTTAACGATAGTCAAACAGCGAGGCTAATTAGCTAGCATCAAACGAACTTACGCTTCAGCAAACGGGGTTACATAACACTGGCAGACCTTAATAAAACATCATCCAGTGTGATGTGTAAAGTAATATAAATCATTTAGAAATTCCAATATGTCATACTGCTGCTATCGCAGATTTTTCATATATAAGATTACACGTTTAATTTTAATGAGCTGTTAAGCTCCTGCGCTGTTAACTTTAAGGCTGTGAAGCCGTCTGACGAATTGGGAAGCGCTCACACCGTACAGTTAGGATGAGACCGGCAACGAACTGTGACTGCGTGTTTCAAAGATCAGCTGGTCATCTAGGGCAGTGTTTCCCAGCGCGGTCCTCAGGGGCCGCCAGACAGTCCACGTTTTCGCTCCCTCCCAGCTTCAGCAGAAGTGTGGACTGTCTGGAGGTCCCCGAGGATCGGATTGGGAAACACTGATCTAGGACGTACTTCGCAGTTTCTGTGTGGTGAGGTGGCTCTTTTATATCAGGCACTTTCATCCAAAGTATCGTACAGCTGAGAAAACAGGGTCAGTCAGCCCCTAGAGCCACTGGCGTTAAGGGCCTTGTTCAGCGGCCCAGCAGTGAAATCACTTTGTCGACCTGGGGATTTGAACTGGCAGCCTTCCGATCACAAGCACAGCATCCTAACCCACTGAGCTACACAGCGCCCCCATTAGGTTTTAGTAAAATTTCATGTCTCCACACTGTAAATTATCAGGTATGATATGGGAGGGAGGCTTAGGCATTTCGGGGTGCAGTCTCTACCACGCCCCCTACGTGTGGGGCTGGGCGTGTCAGTGAACCAGGCCTCCTACATCCTAACTAGCAGATCATCGGCCCCGCCCACTTCATGACATTACATGTCACTTGCCACAGAGTTGCAGCCCCCGTCCCATATGTGTACAGAGTGTGTTTCATAACCCAGTGGAGTGGATAGGGGAAATCAATAAGCAATCTGGGTTATAATTAATTAGGGGGGTCCGGGATGGATTACTGCTCCACACCGGAGTCTTGGTGGAGTTGGTCCTGATGCGAGAATGATCATCGATGCCGAGGCTGAAGAATCAGGCCATCGTGGTGGTGGTGTTGGGGGAAGGGGTGCTTATCATAGTCCTGACTGGGGGGGTGGGAGTAGGGCCTAGCTGGTTCCCGTGTTCCGCCATCAGTCAGCCCCGGTGCAGCCTGTGTGTCCACCGCCCCATTAGTCGCCTCCCACTTCCCCCCCCCCCATCCTGATCACTGTCATCGAATGTCCCCCATCATCACTCAGCTGTAGTCTATAACTCCGGCTGACAGATGGGACCGTCTGAAAATTGTCAGAAATGACAAATAATTGGTCGTTTGGTTTTTTTCTTTTTTTGCACGTGTGCTTTGCGTGTCGTACCGGGGAGGACGTCACGTGTGCTTTGCGTGTCGTACCGGGGAGGACGTCACGGTGGCGATGTCACACTGCATTCTAAATGCTCCCGTTGCATTCTTTGATAATATCAGGATATGCAACGTCATCTTTCCTACAGCAGTGTGGGAGCTGGTGGGTAAGTCTGTATTTGGCCTCCAAACCCTAAACCATGAGCAGGTTAGTTTGGGTTTCCCGCATCATCGAGGTGCGAATGGTACTAGATGAAAGCATCGTGAACATTTTGAACACAAACTAATGACACACTGATTACACACTGTAAGAGATTACACACTGATTACACACTGTAAGAGAATACACACTGATTATACGCTCCCCAGAAATCTACCAAGGGGGTACTAAAGGTAATGAACTCCCTGGATTGGTTGTTTGGTACTTTATCATATTTTAAAGTCACCAAAAATTTCTGGCTGTTGTCCACCGACAACAGTCTACCGACTGTGGTTTGGTAATCTGTCGGCACAGACCTGTGAGTGTGTAAGGAGTTTGTGTGTCACTGGGAGTTCCCCGCACCACGCCAGGCCCCACCGTCTCTGCCCCTGCCCTGCCGCAATGCGAGGTCCTAACTGGATAAGCCGTTATTGAAAATAGACGGATGGGCATATATCCTCATTAATAACCTCCGCAGCTTGTTTCATCATCTCCCAGGCTCCACCTGAGAGCCAGGTATGACCGGTTCGTGTCAGAGCCTGAGGAGGAACCTGCTGGCCGGCAGCTTCCCGATGCGGCCTCCCAGTCATGCACCTCTGCTGGGCACTTCAACGCGGCCCTTAAGGCCACCATAAAATGCTCCAGATAAAACGCTGCTTCAGTCTCACCTCCATGTCTGTGTATGTATCAAAAAGGAGAGCGAGATGGGATAAACCATCTGGCATCTGAATCATCTCTAAGGGGGGCGGAAGGGTCCATTTCCCTGCCGCTCATGTGACCTCTGAGGGTGACATCATGTGGGAAAGTTCAAGCTGTACAAACCCTCATCACACGTTCTAACCCCGTGGAAACGGGTTCACCAAATCCGGTACCGGATGGATCACACTTACATTTGAGCTGTACTACGATTATGATCCGAATATTAGAAAGTAATGAGACAGTGAAGTCGAAGTTTAATGTCCTCATATTCAGGGACTTCTCTGTCCGCATTTTAAATGCGCACAGGCTGCAGACTGGGCTTTTATGTTCTGCTGCTCTGATCACCCCGGTCTCCTTGACCTTGTGGGTAACGAGGAGCTGTTTCCTTCAGCTGTAGACCAAATGTGGTCCCTCTCTCAGCCAATCAGAACAGAGGTCACGAAGGGTCACGAAAAACCTGATGACATCACATTCACGCAAGCCTTTTGGAATATGACCAAACGCACATGAATAGGTTACATTTCTTTTTTTCTTGAGTTGCTGAAATCAAAGTAACGTGCTTGTGCCCTTAAAGGGGTCGAACTGTGAGGTATTTTGTCCTGTTTTGTCTCTGAGATGTGACCATGACTGTGATATGACCACTGCTAACAGCTGTGAAATCTCAATCACAGCCCACGTCGTAACTTTGATTCACATTCATATAAAAACCTGACGCGATTCTTGTGAAAATGATTTCTTTTATGTTACAGCTTGTCGGAGGTAGCAAAACCGCTGGAAATTAACATAACATAAAAGTGGTAATTACGTGATCATTTGTGAAGTCATAAAAAGCTTGGCAAAAGCCAGTCACTGATTAAGTAATTATGCAGGGGTGTATACCCATGCCTCTACTTGCTTTATGAAGTTTATCTGTAATTAAACATAAATTAAAACCTTCATTGTTAAGTTACAGGATCCCCATTGGAAAGCATTTCCCCCATCAAAAAAATCTTTAAATCTATTTACTTTACAGATGTTCCCAGAATCCCAATAACGTGCCGGTTGTACAGGAAGGTGTGGATTTTGTGCGCTGTCCTATTTGACGTCTGGCAGGAGTGTGTAAAGAGTGACGCAGTATGGGAGCCTTAAGGCTTCAGGATTTAGGGTTTATCATGACATGCTGACGTTTTTATTTTGGTTTCAGTCAGTGTGGCTCCGGTGCATTGTGGGTATGGTGTGGGAGTGCGGTCAGCAGGCGGCTCTCAGGGTGTGGTGGGGGAATCGCTGGGTCTGGGGGGTGGCTCTCTGTATTTTATTAGTTGCCTTCTTAGTTTTTCAGGGAGTTTCATGCTTGTAAAACTTCATCACAAATTTGAAATTTCCGTGAAAATTTAAAAACCAAGATCTTTTAGCTTCCTCAGCCAGGTGCCGACATGTAATGACAGGCCACTGTCTTTTTCTGCTTGAGGTCTTCATACCAAGCTGTGGCAGGAACAAACAAACATCTGATCTAAACAAAGTAAACTCTTATCTAAACAAACTGTTACATAAACAAACTGTTACCCAAGCAAGCCAAGATCTCACCTAAACAAACTGTTAAATAAACTAACTAGGGGGGTATTCCATGAAAGTAGCTAAAGAAAGCCAGACTTTCCTGAAAAAGTCAGACTCAAACTAGCTCCATCTCTAAACTTCATGTTGTTCCACTATCGCAGTTCAGCTTCAAGTAATCAAGGCTCATACAAGACGGACTTTCATGGTCTCACTTAGTGCGCACACCCGAGATATTTAAGAAGCCCTAATGAATGGATGAACGATAGATCGATCAAATGAGTCAGAAGGCATGTAAAACTAGAGCGGTGTTCTGCCTGTCTGGTGGAGCTGTATGAAGAATACAAAGATGTAATCACTAAAAAAGGTGGCCATAAATGCAGCCAGGGAGTTGGCTTGGCGAAGAATTGCAGACAGACTAAGTGTACAAGTTATGTAAATGTTACAAGTGCCTAGTACAGTGGCACGGTGGTGCAGTGGTTTATGCTGTCGCCTTATAACGCGAAAGTTCCTCGTTCGAGCTCCATAGCCAACGGGGAACCTTCGGGGTTAAGTTTGTGTGTCGTTCTTAATGTAAAATGCTATTCTGTATTATTTTATCGCCGCACAAATCTTCTGCACAAATAATCTTATCGTATCTTTGCTTTTTACTAATAAACTTTCAAAGTAGACTGTGACTAAACAAAATGTTTAAATATCTTCCTGTTCATATAATATTAAGATTTTTTTTTTTTTCAGTTTCAGTCACTGCGTTTCACGTTTGACCTTTGTAATATGAGTACGCTTTTATTTGAATTATTTTGGAATTAATTGGAATGCTGAGACATGAGTTTTATAGGCTTTATTATATTTATTATGACATGAGTAGTGAGAGCGCAGGGGCGACATGGTGGTGCAGTGGTTAGCACTGTTGCCTCACACCTCTGGGACCCGGGTTCGAGTCTCCACCTGGGTGTGGAGTTTGCATGTTCTCCCCACGTCGTCGTGGGGTTTCCTCCGGGTACTCCGGTTTCCCCCCACAGTCCAAAAACATGCTGAGGCTAATTGGAGTCGCTAAATTGTCCATAGGTGTGCGTGTGTGAATGAATGGTGTGTGTCTGTGCCCTGCGATGGGTTGGCCCCCCATCCTGGGTTGTTCCCTGCCTCGTGCCCATTGCTTCCGGGATAGGCTCCGGACCCCCCGCGACCCAATAGGATAAGCGGTTTGGAAAATGGATGGATGGATGGATGGATAGTGAGAGCGCAGAATTTTGTCCGATGGACCGATCTTTTGGGAATCTGTTCCCACACGTCAGACGTTCTTAGAGACAACGCTTAACTAAGCAAGACAGTTAACCGGTGGCCTGTGGCCTGGACTACGAATTGGGTTACCGGCTTATCGGGGTAACTGGATTTCAGGTACCACAGTTTAAACTTCATATTCATTCACTTACATTTTTCCCAGACTATCTTATATCTGACAAGTTACCCCGATAAGCCAGTAACCCCGCTTCATAGTACAGGCCATTGGCAGACTTGTTGAAATAAGTCAGACTTTCTCTTAATCCTGCTTCGTGGAACACCCCCCTGATCTAAACAGTCACCAAACATACCACCATCTAACGCAAACAAACAAAACAGTTACTAAATCGAAAAATCAAACTAAGTTGTAGCTTAATCAAGCAAAACTGACCTAAACAATCCATAGCTGGTGGATCTGGAACACATGAGTGGGTGTTAATTCGTTAATTGTTTTCAGGATGTTTCCCTCCCCCGATGAGGCGAGCGAGAGTTGAATGACATGTGCAGTGGGCTCGCGAGCGTGAAATCCTGCCCCCGGCTTCACATCTAACCGAACGGCATCACACAAAAGGCGGTTCAGGCCGGGCCTCCCCCAGGATTCCCCCACAGTGCCATGGAACCGCCAGCCTGTCTCTTGGAATTAGAGACGGCCAAGCGGAGGGGATTGAAGACCACCGTCCGCCTCTGTGGATGCAGCTCTACCATCGCCCATGTGGGTGGTGAAGGAGAGAAAAGCTGTCTTGTATTTAGGAACTGGTAGTATACAGTTACAGGTTTGATCCAGAGGGTATTTGGGGGTGGGGGAGGCTCCGGAGATTTTTTTTCTTCTTCTGAGATTGCGACTCCTTTGTTTCTCCTTTCCACTGCTGATTTGGGCTGATGTGTCCTGCCGGGTCACGCCGTTCTGCAGGTGGTTCTGCACTGGGGCTGTGGGGATAAAAGGCTGGCCAGGCTAATAGGTTTCTGAATTGCGGCCCTGTCCCATGAAATTAACAAAAAGCAAAAACACGTTTTTTCGCGCTCAAATGTAGGAATCCATTTCATTTGAAAAAGAAATCGATAATAGATCAGTCTCCACTGGTCAATAGAGAAGTGAAGCATATTAGGACAGAGATGGATTACAGCTACCTCTGGGGGGGCAGTACAGTCAGTCCGTGGGGGGAATTATCTCCGATTGTTCCCCTTCCCTCCCCCCCCCCCCCCCCCAGAGCCGCCATTTCCAGTTTCCAGTCGACACAAATAACCCCATCTGCTAGACCTTAACTGCTCTCCAATGCACAACTTAGCGTGTTCAGGAGTGACACAGAAGCGGAGAGCCGTTGGACCCGAGGAAAGCAAAATGCCATCCGGTTTCTCAAACCAATCGAAGTCCAGGCTGTGCTGAAATGCACCTGTGAAATTATCCTGAAATTTTTGTTGTCGTGTTAAAAGTGACTCCACGCTGGCGCAGCTGGGGGGGGGGGGTGCCGACGCGTCGCTAGAATGTCTTTCTGAGCAGCTTCTTAATGTAATTTATTAAACCAGCAGCTGTATTGTTTTACTAACAGCCCTTGTGCTCTTTTCAGCTATTTATCAGCACAGGAGAATCCCACTGTCACACATAGACAGAGAGAGCTATCATTACTGGAGTGCCAGGAGGGCTATTATGGGATGTGTTATCGGCAGCGTGATTCATCTCAGCGTCTCCGTGAACATGTGTTTGCACCGTGGTGCGATATTGCGCGGTAAATACGCCCAGGCGCGGCTCGCCACCGCCGTTTGCATTTCAAGTTGCGTCCATGAGTACTTTCGCCCAGGTCTTCACCACATTCCTTCCCTTCCCCCAGTGAACCGCACGCCGAGGCGAACCCAGAACACGAATCCTGTAGAACGCAGCCCGTCTGTCTTAGGCCCCCCCCCGCGCTGTTTTCCGTGGCCAATCACAGGACTGTAACAGATGAGCTACCACAAATGTGAGGAATTCGAGAACATGGCAGATTTACCCCAGAAATAAAACAGAGGCAGCGGAGCGTGGCGGTTCGAAGACAGGGTGCCCCCTGCTGGAGGAGAAGGAGAGCGGGCGACATGATTACAGGTCGTGTCCCAGTCTTCCTGCGAGGGACCCGTCCTCGGGCACCGCTGTGGTACCTCTCCATCAGGTGCTGATCACATGACTGGTGATCCAGGCTGGCAGGTGGAATTTTCTCATCTACCTGAATCCTCCCCTTTCTGCTACAGGTCCCTGAAGAAATGTGTGTCGCTCCCCTCCCCCACCCATGTCCAGCTTAGCGTGGTGGCCCCATCCTGTGGTCCCCACTGTGGAAATTAAGCAGGATCCCATTTCCAGGCTGTTTTCCACTCTTTTCACAGCTGGCTTTATTTCCACATGCTAATTGTCGTACCCTTAATTGGAATGCGAATGAGTACAGGCTGAATTTGTAGGTATTCATGGCAGCTTTGTAATAATTACTGCTGCCTTGTTTCTCTCAGTAAAACATCTGCCAGCCTTACATGTCTTAACAATTTAGTTATGAGGGACCACCTCAGGCCATTAGGTAACACAGAATGCACGGATATTTAAGGATTATGTATATTTTCCTTTTGAAGGTCTTGTCAGAAAGCTTCACTGAAGGTGTCAGAAGTGAGGCTTCACTATACCTGTCGGAAGTGGCATGTCGAGACACGTGATTGGCTGAGAGCAAAGGGGCGGGGCAGACCAGGGTCACCCCACTCATAATCTGTATTTGGGGGGTTTTGACAGTTGATTCGCTATAGCCGCAGTGTATTGTGGGTCGAATCGCTATTGTGGATGCATACAACTCAAGTGGCAGCATTTGCGCGCGGCATTATCTTTGGTGAGATGGGACACTCGTGCTGTTATACTAAATCACATGGTAGGAATGGCAGAAAGGTGGACCACAACATGAACGAAGAGGCGTCGGGTGCCCTGGGTCGCAGCTGTGAGACGCGGTGAGACTTTCAACACGATATCTCCCTGAATGCGTGTTTGCTCTCGGCATTTTCAGAAAGGCAAGTAAGATGTTTTTTGTTTAATATTACTGAATATGCATTTTTTTTTTGTCATCTGAAGTTGGTATTTTCACATTGGTTAACCTACGCTAGCAAGCTAGCCTCACTACAGAGGGTGACAGAAATGGGTTAATCTGTTCGTGTTAAACTAGCGTTACAGAGTGAATGCTTTTTAAAGACAAAAGTAAACAGCAAAATTGTAATGACACGTTTATCGGTGCAAGTATGTGTATATTCGCGTGCATGGATTATCGTAAGCCACAGTGCTGGATAAGGCTGTCACTGTGTGCTGTGCCCTGACAAACCAATGCCCAACTACAGTTTAAGTTTGGAAACATTTGCAAGTACGGATTCTAACGTTTCACACGATGTCTGGAAGGTTCTGTATAAACTCACTGTTTACCGAGCCTGTATTCTGCTTGCCACTTATATGATCAATAAACTTATGTCTAGTGACGTTTTTGTGGTGTTCTTGACTCCTTTCTTTTCTTAAACACCTAAATGACTGGTGTGTTTCGGTAATGAAAATTGCTTATTACTGATTGCATAAAACATTACATTTTTGTGGAGAAAAAAAGACTGAATATGAAATACTAAGTTTGTGAGAGGCATCTGGCTGCAGAAGGGCCTGACAGCGCGTGTCCTCTGTCAGGCCCCTTCCACTCTCAAGCCCCTACGTCATTTCCGTTCGAACGACAAATCTTCTTGTCGCGAGCTATAAGAATCCATCTTGTCGTGCGGATAATTCTGAAGTCGTGGAATGTATGACTTAACTATTTAAAAATTAATTATCACATCGAAATACGCCTGTGTTGAACTCATCGCCTTAGTACAGGCAACTCATGTTTACCTTAAAAAAGTCCTAAGAGTAGTGCTCGGTCACATAAAAAAGTCAGCCAAAGACAAAGTAAACTTTATAGTCATCTCAGCTACTGTATATACAAATATATAGAGAGGCAAGACGACGTGACTCCGACGTGACTTACCGTTATCAGGAGTGGCAAGATGGACTTCATAACTGAATATTACACTGAAGAAGAGAAAGATACCATTGTCTATCCCTTTTTTTTTCAATTTTCAAATGTTTCAAAGACATGCATTTGTTTTTAGAAAACACAGCCGACAAGAGCTTAATCGTGTTTTGTGGTTTAGCGTAGTAGGTTCACTGTACAGTACATTGTTATTGTCACAACCGATCGTTCAGACCTCGTGGACCACGCCCACTTCATTTATCTCGTGTGAATCCCGCTTGTTACCAGCTTTCCTGTTTGATCTTGTTTGTCTTGTGTATTTTAGTGTGTTCTATTTCATTCTCCAGATCTGTCGTTGTTGTTGCTACGTGCCTTGTTCCCTGTGATTCCCTTTTTACCCTGATTAAACCCCGTTTATTCGCATTCACGGCTCCCTTCGCCTGCTTCTCCGCACCCGATGTCAGTTATTTTTTATATTAGTCATATATATGCATCTGTTTTTAGTGAAAAATCCTTAATCACTGATTGCAGTTGTCATGCCCGGCCCGCTCCTCCTGTGTGCCACGCCCCCTGATTACCCACGTGTTTTCTCCCGATTGTACCCAGCTGTGTCTAGTTAATTTGATCAGTCCTGTGTATTTCAGTCCGTGCCTTGCCTGAGTCCATTGTCTGTCATTGTGGTTATTACCTTGTGAGCGTATTCGTGCGATGTTCCCTAGTCCTCGTCAGTTTAATAAATCCCCGTTTGCCCTGATCTTGCCGGCTCGCCTGCCTCTTTGCTCGTCGCCCCGTCCTTGCGCCTCACCCGCACCGCACGCGCGTGACAGCAGTACTGTAAATTATTGTATATTTTCAAAGATCTGTTATTTGTATATAGTATTTGTTGTCATTTCATAAAGTAGTTCATATATTTAAGTGTTTTATACTGTATTCTGTTGACATCCTGTTTGGTTTGAAAAATAAACCTTTTGCTGTTTTGTGAGGATTTTTTTATTATTATTAAAAACAACATAGTTTCTATATAACTAGAATAGTAGTTTTTCTTGTAGAAATTTAATTCTCATCGGCTTCTTAGAAAAAAATTTACATAGTAAAAATATTGTATTATGGCCAGTACCAAAGCACAACTTTTTACTGGCAATCGTTTATTTAAATTAGGCAATTACGCAACTGTTTCAACTTCACATTATATTATTGTCTTCACAATATAATTAAAAATATTTTTATTTGTTTTTTTATTAAAACATGACTTCGTCATATGTTTACATAATATTGAGGTATGTATTAATATGTGATATATAGTGTAATACACGGTAAGAAAGTTCTAATTAGCTATTTAGGCACACTACACTCTAAATCTATGTTGGAACACTGGACTCTAGACATCGTTATTAAAATGATGTTATTACTTGGGCACATATCTTGGGTAAAACAAATACGTTTTGTCAATAACCAATAACGCACAAAACATGTTTATTAGATTATGACTTAAAAGTTTCCGTATAAACATTGAAATGCTGACATTATTAAAGTACAATATTTGACGGAATAAATATGGCACAAGAAAATAATGATTTAAGTACATATTAGCTATAGTCTGATGTCTCACAATAATAACACATACAGTAGCACTACATTTATTTACACACACATATGTACAACTATATTGTTCAGGTTTGAGACGGATTCCCTCGTTTAAACAGAAATTACGTATTGGGGTTTGTCAAGACGGATTTGTCCACAGGACGGATTGTTTGTTTGTCTCTTGGAAAAAATAATCTCTCTCCAAATCTGCTGAAATATAAAGCAACAACACACAACAGCGTGTTCATGGAGGCAGCCATGTTTGAATGGGAGATCGTCACCTCGGAATTTCCGGATAATCTGTCGTTTTAACGGAAATGACGTAGGGGCTTGAGAGTGGAAGGGGCTTGACAGGGGACAGGCGCTGTCAGGCCCCTTCTGCAGCCAGACACTCGTGAAGTTTGTTAACCAAATGTGTTTACATCCGCGATACACTCAAAATGGCGAATGGGGGCGTGTCAGACAGTGCAGACACGTGACTGACAAAGACCGATTCCTGCTGTAGGGGTACTGCTGATTAGATGCTATTAACTTGTTAGCAAGTATGGTAAATAATGTAATTAGCTTTCCACCTACATCTTGAGGCTGTCAAATGGCCAGTGGCAAGGCATCGAGACAATCGGATCAATGTGCCACAGCTGTTCAGCTTTGGGACACTAAACAGGATGTCTGCTAAACATGTATAAATATTTTAACCTTAATTCTATTGGAATTTGTGTTTCTGAATTGGATTTTCATTGGTCTCCTCCGCAAAACACTGCAATTAAGATTTATAATCACACTTTCTATATGACCACGAAGTTCCATAATGAATTGACTGGGTAAGAGGTCTGAAAATAAGACTAATGAAGTTCATTTTCATCCAAATTAAACCTCCATGCTGGCTACTGATGACTGAAGGACATTTTCTGGGTTTCGATGAATGAGTCAGGTTTTGTCCTCCTGAGGCTGTCAAAGCCCGGAATGGGAATGTCCCCCCTGGACCGACGCTCTGCTTCCTCCCTGAGGGACGGCATCCAGGGATAACCGAGCGAGCCGTCAGCGGGTGGGAAGAGGCAGGAGGAGCCCCGGCCAGCCGCTACCGATTCCGCTGGGATATCGCGGACGCAGCCAGCCCATCCACCAAATCCCACCGCCTTTCCACAAAGTCCGGAGCCACTGAGCTCGCTCAAGGACCCCAAACACAAATTTCCTTGTTTCGGTTATTTCAGTTTCTGCTGTAATTTACGGACAATCTTGACGAGGCGCTTAAACGAGGAGTTTCTTATTTATAAGCTTTTTGCCTCAATATTTACCGTTAATATTTGGAAATGTTTGTTTCCGAGGATAAGCTTCTCTTAATCTGTTGCAAATCCCGGCTCTTATCTGTTTGCAGACACGTATTTGCAGTCGGCTAATTATTGAATGTAATTACAAGCTGATTTGGGAGTGGGGGCGGGGTGGCAGGGTGGGGTGGCAGTCAGCAGTGTAGATAGGTGATAGCATAGTCATTAGGGACAGGGGCCACAGCTGGGGGGGCGGAGGGGGGGCTGTACTCAATGAAGAGACTCATAGTGTCACCTGTAGCCAAGAGCGAGGCTTTAGGAGTCTGCCTACAGGTGTGTGTCCCTTGTTTACCCCCCAGCGACACCCATGACACTCGGCTTGATGGTCAGAGCCCCAGCAGACCTGGCCTGGCTCCCTGAAATCCATGGCTGTGGGTTTTTGTGTCCCACCCGTGGCGGTTTCAGCTCCTGCCGTCGCCCGTTGCATGTTTATTTACAAGAAAATGGCTGCTGCTCTCATTTTCTGATCTCGTTACGCCAGTATCTCGTTCACCCTCGACTGTACTTTACCGGCACGTCTGTGATTGGAGCTGAGAGACTCCCTGGGGAGCGATGGATTTATAAAGACAATCAAGAGAATTGTGGTAAGGGGAGAGACGTTCCCGTCTGCTCTAAACCCCCCCAGGGGAGCCGAAGCCAACACTTATCGCCTCCCCCCTCAGCCAAAGCCATCTGAAGCCCCAACATGGCTTTAGGCCAAACCCTTAGCACCACAAAAAAATGCCCTCAGGTTCAGCCGCGCCTCGTTGTTAACCGCCCCCTGTGTTTTGCTTGTGCCCTTGGCTGGAATTGAAGGGCGTAATGGCCTGGGGGAGGTCGCCACACCTCCGTGTGCAGTATGGTCCCCCATTCTTCACAAAAGCACAGGGGGAAAACCAGGGGACGTAACATGTCTTTGAGATTCGCTCGGTGGTAACAAGCGGCTGGCCCGGAAATCTCCAGAAGCCAGTCAGCACGTTGCCAACGTTTATATCGTCCTGTGGAGTCAGAAGCTTGTTGGGCATCCAGTGCCACTTGCATGGTGACCAAGCAGAGGCGGGAGAATGCCCTGTGATATCATGCACCGCGGTACTTCCCCAGGCAGCTCAGCTGCTCAGGCTCTGGCCAGATGCAGATGCTCCTCGCTTAATGATATCTCGACTTGAGGATGGCACGATGGCACATTCGGCAGTAGGTAATGAGATGCTGTGTGATACTGGGTGATGGCAGCATCCACGCAGCCATGTTTCCGGTCAAGCCATCACATGAACGTCTCATGCAGTGTTTAGCAATGCATCATGCAGTGTTTTAACCAACCCAAATAATTTCCTTACTGCTGAATTACTTGTGTTTAGTTACAGTAATTACTTATTTATGTATTTATTGACAGTAGTTATTTTTTTTACTTATTTATAGAGAGAGAGAGAGAAGGAGAGATTTGTGGGTCATTGCTGTGTGACGTGTGTGTTCCCTGGGTATATCGGTCTTCTGCCAGCCCAAGACCTGCACAGGTTAAACATTTTGATGGAAGTCAGAAATTTTAATAAATGGTATCTTTTTGAATATACCTACCCCCAATGCCTTGGTTTTATGTCGTATTATAGGTTTACAGTAAATCAGGCTAATTATTTTGTTCATTTTCATAGTGCCCATGGGGTGGGACAGCATGGAATAAGGGCAGAGAGACCAGGAGCTGTCCCAGTGATGCAGCATTGCACAGCGCCGAGAACGCGAGCGTTTGCCATCGCTGCCCGGAAGCTGCCGGTCTCCCAGCTCGGCTTCCAGCTTCCGGCCTCGTTCGGCATTACGGACTCGCCGATTGGTGAAGCTGTTAGCCGAGACTCACCGCAGCAAGAGTCAACAGCATACACAGCAACAATCTAACAGGCCAAATCAGCGTAATAGGCTGTCAGCTTCTAGCAGCTTCTGTGAAATCCCAGCTATGCTCCAGTGATTCCCACGTTCCCCGTGTCTCTCCGTGCGGATGTTTAAATCGAACAAACACGGCCCGTATTCTCGTCGCATTATCTGTACAAGCACGGTGATGCGCCCTGAAGAGTCTGCTTCTCCAGTGCGCCCCCCAGTGATGCAGCGGGGGGGGCACACTTTTATGCCCATCTGTTATAGCTTAGAGTCAAACCTCGAGTACGCTCGCTTTGCCCATTTGCAGTTCATGGTGCCGGTCCAAATCAGCTTCCGTCAGCTCGAGTCAGAGGGCCCCCCCGGGCGAACACGTGGGTTAGTGGCACCCCATGCTGGGGGGTCGGGACTGGAGCTAAAATCAGGTGGCAGGCGGACGGAAGCAGGCCGGGAACCCAGCTCTCTTTCAGTCACACATGCGGTCGTATGTTTGGAAGGCGGTCGAGCGTTTTCACATCCTCGCATTCGTCGTTTCATTGTTTCTATTCACGCAAAATCCTTCGTCCAGCTTTGGGGTGTCATGTCCTCTGCGAAAACATGCGAAGGCATTTCAGGCCGGAGGAAATACTCAGAGGAGACATGCCGGCCGGGTCACAGCGGTCGGGCTACATTATGGGATGGATTGAACGGCTCATAACCCATTTTGTAAATGATTACATATTAAGTGTCTGGTAACCCATATAGTAAACCCAGGAGAGTGGCCAGCCATCTGTCACCGAAAACATCGACAAGACTTCATTTAAAAATGTGGACTGTTTCCGGTGCTTCTTGTGGCTCAGCGCAGCCCCATGCCCCCCCCTTGGAAGGCTGAGGAATCTGTAGAGTCCGGTGTGCTGAAGACTATCGAGGCGTCTTCAGAGATGCCTGTAGGCAAATGATCATGCAGGGAGCTCAGAATGCCCATCCACTCCCCCCCCACTGCCCCACGCTGACCTCAGATGCTCGATGCCCCCCAGATGCAGAGCGCGGTATAATTAGACCGCGTCGCATTCCCAGAGGCCTCTGGTCACAGCGGGCCACTAAGGGTCATCTCCTGTGCCGACGGGGGAATGTCTCGCTCTCCGGTCAGGAGGATTCTCCTGTGCATGTTTCAGGTTCCAGGCACACCCAGTACACGGTACCAGGCACATAAAAAAAAACGGCATATTAGAAAAGTCAAAGGACAGCGAGCGCCCTACTTATTCACTAGCAGCTCCGCGGTGGAGCCAGAAGTGAGGCTGGTGCTGGCCACATTTCCTCCAGAGACACGCTGTCAGTAATGGCTGTAGATCACAGCCGCACACTAAGGGAACCCAGCGCCTCGCTGTCATCGCTGTCATCGCTGTCACATGCCACGAGCAGGGGCCTGGGTTTCCGTTGGTTGTGAGAACCCTGCCGGGTCTCTGGTCCCTGGCAAAAGCAACATGACTCACCGCGCTTGGAGCTCTGCTCTCAGGGCTTCTGCCGGCTCTCTCCAGGAAGGCAGTCCCAGCCTGGCTGCATCTCCAAGCCAGGCCCCGCCGCGCAGTCATCAGCGCTTGGCCGCGTGCCGCCGACTGCCCGTCTGGCGAGGATTAGAGCCCGATGGGGATCCGTGGGAGCGCGGCAGAGCCCCGGGAGCCGTCCGGTGGCAGGAACCGCGGGCCCACACAGCTTTCCCGGCAGCCAAAACCAGAAGTGATTTCCATCAGGAACTCACTGGTGCTCCTCTGCAGGTTCATCAAGGGGGGAGGCTAATTAAGCGCTGGCACAGTGCCCCCTACAGTTGGTGCACAATGCTGGACGAGTTCTCGCACGACAGTCGAGCTGAATGGTGTAGCACCACTTATCGGACCGGAGCTGGAGTCCACTTAACTGTGCTTTGTGACATTCTGCAAAGATCTCTGGCTAGAAGGATAACATAATAGCATAACATGCCTTTCCTGTGGCTCGCAGCCCTTACCCAGACCCGTCTTACACGGGTTGGAGGTCTCACGCTTTTTCACGCCACAGGAGAGTCGAGCTTTAAAATGGCCGCATCCCGGGATTTCCAGTGACATTTCCGGGGGGCGATAGGATCGCAGCTTCTGTGTGGTGAAGGCGGTGAGCATGTACCTCTGTAGGCCCTCGCTGGGGATGGCTTACCGCACCTCTGCTCTTAATGCCAAGCTGCTCAGTTAATGGATCTCCGTGCGTCTCGGGAAATCGATAAACAGGATTCCTTCGCAGCGGCCGCCTTATCCGCCTGAGCCATGTGCGCGCCTGGTCACCCCACCCCCACACCCACAGCGCCCCGCTTTACAGAACAGGAGGCATCCTGCTTCTCACATGCTGACTTGAGCAGGTAGTTAATCATCTCATGCAGTATTAATGCAAAAACTGACCGAAATTCAGGCTGGCCAAGAAACACCAAGAAACAGCTAATAGCCGGGATGCCGTGTGAGTAAATAATAAACTGGCCAAAATTACCTTTACAAAATACTGACATCCTCACATTACTGATACTCTCACATTACTGATCCTCACATTACTGATACTCTTACATTACTGATACTCACATTACTGATACTCTCACATTACTGACATCCTCACATTACTGATACTCTCACATTACTGATCCTCACGTTACTGATACTCTCACATTACTAACATCCTCACATTACTGATACTCTCACATTACTAACATCCTCACATTACTGATACTCTCACATTACTAACATCCTTACATTACTGATTCTGTCACCTAATAGCCTAAAGACCAGAAGCGGCCATTTCCATGATGGCTTGTCCGGTCATGTAGACAGTACTCCGGCATCATTAGCACAATTGCCAGGCTGGTATGATAATTAGTTGTTCATCTCGTAACCACAGCTGATTAAGCATGAGAGTCCCCGTTGGAATAACAGCAGCAATTATAACCTGCCATTTATAGTTTACATAGAAACTCCGAGAGACCAGCTAGCTGTTAAGGTTTGGACCTCAGTCCCAAAGCCAGCAGTGTGTCATTAATTAGTCAAATGCCAACTATCAGCAAAGGACAAGAATCGCAGAGTAAAAAATAATAAATCAATAAAAGGGAGTCGTTAGGATCTTGTCCTGCTCGTCTAGGGGGCTCCGCTTTGCATATTGAAACTGCCGAGGCCCCCCCACTGTATTCAGTCGGCTCAGATCCCAGACTCAGCGCTTGATTTGCCTCCGTTTGGATCAGTCAGCATCCAACGTCCCGAAACGCCTCTCTGATCCAGCCCATCAATGACCGTTCGGGCCAGACCACCTTCAAGTTGCTTAAATATTCATTAAAATAATTCCACCCCCGTAAAAATAATTATTGCTATTGCAGCAATTACTGTGTTCATTACACAGATATATTTTACAGCAGATTAGGCCTCTTTCTGTACAAAGAAACTCCTTGTCAAATGTCAGTTTAGTCTTTAATCCACTGGGATATTTGTCCTGTGTCATAGCTTTTTTTTTTTTTAGGTAATATTTGTCCTGATCCCAGAAGAAACATGTTATAATTAAGGGTTCAGATAATGATTTACCCCTCATACTGATATTAACAGGTCAATCTGGTGTGGTGTTACCCCCCCCCCCGAGGAGGAAAGAATGAGGATGCCTGAGGCTATCTTGGTATTTCTAAGTGTTTTATGTACCGATCAGCACGGTTGTCTATTAACACTCCCGGGTACAATATCTATAATCTTCAAGCTCTCAGTCCCCCCCCTTCCCGCCCCGCCTGTTTTGGTAAACGATTGATCCCTCGGCAAATGTTGGCTCATCGCTCCCGAGAGATCCAACTGGCTACCGTAACATTTCTGACATGCCGAGATTCCCGGCTGTCATCCCGCGCCTCCCTCTCTCGGATCCGCCGTCCACTGCATTATTGATGTGGCTTCCGTCAGGCTCTGGCTCCGGGCGTTTCCGTGACGAATGCCCGCCGGAGGGCTGCTGCCGGCTTCTGGGAAGATTCCGGTGGAATGCCTCTCCCGGTGACTTTGAAGGAGGAACGCCGTTTCCCGTATAGCGGACGGCGGCAGTGACACCATCAGCGTTGCTTCCTCTGCCGCTTCCTGCGCTGTGGCGTGAAATCTCCGCAGCGTGCTGATTAATTATTCATGCCTGGATGGCTGTGTTCCGCAGCGTGTTCCGCAGCGTGTTCCGCAGCGTGTTCCGCAGCGCGTTCCGTACGTTCCTGTAAATGGCAGCGGGGTGCCTCGACCCTGTTCTCCGCGAGCCCGTCCTGTACCTGTGGGCATGACCACACGCTCTCCGACACACGGACAGGTGTGGATCTCAGCAGGAGGCTGCTCCTCCGCCTTCAGCCAAGTCTGCTCCGGTACCACTCCCCCACAGCAGGGACTCCAAATGCCCGACGTCGCTCAGGTGTTCAGCATGGTGGCATTTGTGTTCCCCCCCCCCACACACACATACATACCTAGATTAAGAACTGGACATACTTGCATGATTCCTCTGACCCTTCCCACATGCTTGATATGTAACATTCTGATACAGAGGTGGAAATTTCACGTCCACGCAATACAAATCCTGAACCGAATGCTACTCAATACTCAACCGGTTGGTTGGAACAAAATCTTGGTCTTTCTGAACTCGAACTTTCCATCTCTATTCCTATATGCTTCACATAGATTATCGGTCCCTCCCAGATATTAATGACCAGCTCTTAACTCTTTACCATCACAGGTCTGACCGTCTTCCAGCTGACATCAGTCCTGGTGTTAACCCCGCACCGTCTCAAATCCAGTTAATATTATTTACCTGTTTAATAGAAACAATGACTAATCACGTTGCACCTCCTTTTAAGCTGTTTGTTTATTGTGTAGGTCATAAGTTGAGTGAAGAATGGCATGCTTGCGGCATTTGAACTAAACGGCTATGTGTGCCGTTCTCTGTAGACGTGCTCCGAGTGCATCGCGCATGTAACATCGCTGGAGAGCAGCTTGTGAGTGATGTGGCAGCACGTTCAGCTAACGAACATATTGCAGGAAGCTTGCAGTCAGCCAGAAGTGTGTGCGCTGCTTACCTGTGTGTACCTGTCTATGTACGTACATCTCTGCGTATGTGTGAAGAAAACTACAATAAATCTGACTTAATCTTCTGCAAATTCCGTCAGTAAACACTCCGCTCTCTTTGTAACTGCAGTCACACATGGGGTTGTGAACACGTTTATTTCAGCGTGATGGAAATGCGGGCATTCTCCAGCACGGAGCGAATCGCAGCATGTGTACCGTTACGGCAGCATTCCGCCATAAAGGTGCTGCGTCTCCGCATAACGTGGGGTGTAATACGTCAGTACGGTGTGACCGCAGAGAATGCCGTGTAGCTAATTAGGCAGCACCGTGGAGGGCCGGCAATACTAATGTGCCAACTTTGCTTTATTACAATGTAATTAACCTTGTTGAACATCTCACTGTCTTGCATGGGGGGTGGGGGGTTGGGCAGAGAGCCTGCTCTTTGGCCACAGACCCCGTTCCCTTTTTCCAAATCCGAGCGCTAAAGCTGCAGAGCCCTGGAATGAGAATCGGGTCGCCCCAGTTCCATGGCAAGGTGGAGAGGTATGCTCCCGTTGAAGGATCCACCCCCTTCCTGATGACGGACTCTGGATTTCGACTCCCGGACCAAGTGGCCCCTTGTTCTTTAGAGGTTCGCTTGATGAACTTGTAACCAGAACGTTGGGGGGGGGGGGGGGGGGGGGGGTTGGGATTTGTTATGCAATTCATCTGCCGCCTTTCAAATTCGAACTCCTGGGGTAGCCTGCAGGGGGGGGGGGGGGGGTTTACACAGTGTGACCTTGGCTTATCATGGTCTCCCTCTGATCCGCAATCGGAATTCTGAACCAGACCCATTAAGCTGGAATGCCTGGTTCTGTTCCAAGGCTGACATCACCCTCAGGAACCAGTCCATATCGCAGGGGGTGCTGTGACCCGCCCCCCCCCCCCCCCCCCCCCCAGACACCCTAATCCTGCGGCCGATCTTCGCCCATGGTGGCCATTTCCCTCTAAGCAGGGCCCCATCCTGTTGAGACGGACAGATAATTGAAATCTGGCCTTCGACAGATGAATGTATCTTATCTGCTGCAATGTTTTGTGGTGCCTGGATACAGCAGGGATGGGTTGGGGGGGGGGAGGGGCGGTGGCACTTGAGATGTAATTGCTATGAGTTTCTTCGTTTGGGCCCCCCAGCCGACCCCCCGCCCGTGTGGAGTCCACGCTCCATTGCTCTGGTCTTCTCCACCCATGCCTCCTGCTTCTTGGGACCCGATGCCAGCCAAGATGGATGGCACGGTTTGGTTTGGGTCCCATGTGGGCTCCCATGCACTCACACAGGCTGGCCTACAGCTTGGCAGAGTGGCTCCACCTGCTGGAGGGGACCGGCGATGTAATGGCGGCATGCTGCGATATATGTGCCCCGGGCCGAACTTTCGGAGCAGAGGAGACAATTTGTGATGGGGGGGATGTAACAGAGACGGAGACGTTCTTCCACTGAACAGGAAGCCATCCTGCTTCCTCTTTCCGTCTGACCATGGGGGCAGATGGATGACTGGTCCCTTCAGCCCGAGACGACCCCGACATTTAAGGCTGACAGGTGGGGGCACGCAGGACCCCAGCCCCGCCAACCCCAGACACACACACGCACACACACAGCAGATGATGGAGGTGAGGGGGTACAAAGTACAGGCAGAAGACTGACAAAGGCTGGGTCAAGTGCCATGATTTTAACAGGGTACACGGCATTTGTGTAAGTGTGTGCATGTGCTGAGTGTGTGTGTTGGGTGTGTGTGTTGGGTGTGTGCTGAGTGTGTGTGTGTGGTGGCTGACTAAAGCATCCTGTGGAGAGTCTGGCTACTTCTGTCAGCTGAGATAGCACTCAGCTGCACCATGTGACTAATCTCCATGGCGATCCCAACTGACAGCCACCCCAGTCGAGGCCCGGCCGCCCGAACATGTCAGCGGAGGTGGAGGTAGGGGCCGCGCCGCTCCATCTGTTTCAGCGCCGCCCAGTGAGAGCGCCCCATCCCCTTCCCCTTGTTGGCATGGCAGCTACTGTCACAGTCCCAGATGTGACCGGTTCCCTGGCCCGCTGGCATCCACAGGGCCTCCACACCACCTGCTATGTTGGCCAGCAGGGGGCGTTCTACATACATGAGTTTCACTTGCCCCCAGGCACTGCCGCATCGGAAGCTGCTTAAGCCAGACCGTCAAGTCCTGCTACCCAGCTGTCCACCTGGAACGAAGTGTGTCATGGGACTATCGCCCTTGGCGTGTGTGATGGGCGTGACCCACCCCCCCCCCCCCCTGCCCCTGGCAAAGGGCGTGTCCTTGTCCCTGAAGTGTAAGGCAGATCAGACCATGTGTCCAAATGCTGCTGCTCTCTCAGGGTGGGGAGGGAAGGTGGGAGTAGTTGAGATAAGCTATCTCACCTGGTGAGACGACCTGTGAGATAAATTAATCAGTTTGCACAGAAACGTCACCTCCCCCCCCGCCCAGGGTGGCCCCAACAGCCTGTCACCCCCCTGTGCTGCCCAGTCAGGGTTAGCGTGTAGTGGTCGGCGCCAGATGACCGTTATTATTTCTGGCGTGGCGCGCCGGCGGGGGTGACGCCGATGTGAAGTCGTCCTTGAGTTCGGAGGGCTGGCTGCGGTTGAAAGGGGTCCCTCCGTGGGATGCCTGGCACCGGGGCCTGCACCACTTCCAGTGGTAGAGGACTAGCGTGGCCCACTAATGAGGATGGGCTTTGGCAGTGCCGAGAAGAGCTCACCGGGTTGCCAAGAGGCGGACGGTGAGGCCTCGCGGGCGGCTGAGAGATGCCCGGGGTCACCGCAATACAGCCGGCGGTCCATCTGTGATCGGTGATTGGCGTTCTGGTCTCCGTTACAGAGATCCTGTAGAGTATCTTCCCAGGTTTGGAAGGCGGATTGGGAGAACAGGCCATCGCACACACGCAGACGCTCTCAGTCGCTTGCTGACAGTGGCTGTTCCCCAGACCTTTGTTTTGACTGCTTCTCCAAATGTGTAAAACTTTCAGGATATTAACAGGACGCCAGACAGCAACCAATCAACAGCAAAGCATCAGGGGAAACCGCACTGTTATTACATTATTTCGCGTTTGATGGATGAAGTTGGGATGAAAATTGCTTCCATGAAGGTGCCTGAAGGAGACGAATTGACACAGACATGTAGAACATTGAGAAATGCAGATGGATTAGCTGAGTGACTCTGGCCTGACCATCTCAACTGAGGGCGTTGAGACTGGGAAGTACATGCGGCAAGGTGACACCTCTCCTGCCATCTGCTGCCAAGTCTGCCACGTGGCTCTCGGAGATACCCGTGCCAGCCCTGAATGGGAGTAAGGGGTGAGGAGCCACAATAAGCCCCTCCCCTTAGTCGGCCCTGATGTGCCCAGCACTGGCCTGCCGCTCCCGCTCCTCCTGTCCTCTGTCAGGTTCATGAATGATTTGTGGCGTTAATCTGTTTTATTAGCCGCGCGCGGCGATTAAACAGCACTTATTTCATGTTGGACCGGAGTCCGCTGAATGGCCCGCCACGTTTAATTCGTCTGTCATTAACAAACGGCTCGCTCTCTGAGGGCTAAGCATGTCATTACGGTGCCTTTAAAGCCTCTTCATAAATAAACGACCATATCGATTTCTCACTGGGGGCCCTAATTCATCCCGGGTAAATACGGTAATTGCCGATTAAGGCGGGCGCTGGGGGGGGGTGGGGGGTATGGGTGTGTGACGTCAGCGTGGGGGCCAGGGGGCCCAGCTAGCGGGAATGAATGGTGATCCCTTGTTATCTTTCCAACGGTAAGCTTATTGACATAGTGGCAGCAGTATTTCGATAGATTAAGATGTCCGGACAGCCATGACGTGCCGTATCGATTCTGCGTTTCTGTTTTTCGTTTTTGTTTTTTTCTGTTTTGCTTGCGTTAAGCACTTTGCAAAGTGAGGTTACGCTTTACAACAGGCCAGGTGTACAGCTCATCCTTCCGGAAAAGCCCGCTGGCCGCACTCACTGATCCTGGCTTTGCTGCGGCGGGTCTGGCGTTGCAGAATTGGGGGGGGTGGGGTGGGGGAGTCGGACTGTTGAGGGAGGTGGGGGTGCTCGGAGCATCTGAACCTGAATACGGTTTCGCGTTTACCTGGCCCGTGCCTGACTGGCTGTAGCAAAGCTGGGGTGGGAGACACAGTGCTGGTAGCTGTCAGCAGGGGGCAGTGTGGCGCAGAGCCTCATGACAGCACAGCCAGAAGTGGTTCATTAAGCCCAGTACATCTCGGCTCGTCCTCGACGGCTTTGGGGCCCAGCGGGGGTGGGGGTGCTGTCAGTGGACAGGTGTGGGCCACCTCCTTTTATTAATGACAGGAAGGATGAAGCAGACGGCCCAACTAGCTCAAGCTGGCATGGATCCAGGGGGGAATTGGGGGTGGGGGGTGGGGGAGAGTACAGACGGCATGTGGGAAGAGAGCCCCGAAACCACAGGAGAAGCCAGGTACAGCGGAGGGGTGACGGTGTGCAGTGTCTGCATTTGTATGACTGTATTGAGGATGTACAGTGTGTGGTACCTGTACGACTGTACTGACGGTCTGTGGTGTGTGGTATCTGTAGGACTGTACTAATGGTGTATGATGTATGGTATCTATATGACTGTACTGATGGTATAGAGTGTGGTGTCTGTGGTATCTGTATAATTGTATTGAGGGTGTATGGCGTGTGGTATCTGTATTATTGTACTTAGGGTGTACAATATGTGGTGTCCATATGACTGTATGTATAATGTGTGGTTTTTGTATCATTGTACTGATGGTGTATGATGTGTGGAATTTGTATGACTGTACTGATGGTGTACGGTGTGTGGTATGTGTATGACTGTACTGAGGGTGTACAGAGTGTGGTACCTGTATGAGTGTACTGATGGTGGGTGGTATGTGTATGACTGTGTACTGATAGTGTACGGTGTGTCGTATCTGTATGACTGTACTAATGTTTTGCGGTGTGTGGTATGTGTATGACTGTACTGATGGTGTACGGTGTGTGGTATCTGTATGACTGTACTGATGTTTTGCGGTGTGTGGTATGTGTATGACTGTACTGATGTTCTGCGGTCTGTGCTATGTGTATGATTGTACTGAGGGTGTACAGAGTGTTGTTTGTCAGTAATATGGAAATTAATAATCAGGTTATTATTTATTTTTAGTTTGTTTTGTTGAGTTGTTTGCATTCTAGGGTTGTGGGTTCAATTCGCATCTCCCACTCCATGTCCACGCAGTTTGCCTGTTTTCTCTATGTTCTGGTGTTTTTCCAGTTTCCTCTCACTGTCTAGAACATATGGATAGATGAAATGCTCTGTATAACGCCAATTATGTGTGTGTGTGTGTGTGTGTGTGTGTGTGTGTGTGTGTATGAGTGAGTGAGTGTGAGTGTGTTTCCACCCTGTGATGAACTGACATTCTACCCTGGTGCCCCTTGCCTCATTCCCCATTTTTCCTAGATAGACTCCAGTCTCCCTACAAGCCTGTACAGGATACGTGGTTCTAGAACAAGGATGGTATGGAAGATTTTCCTGGTGATGTTATCAGGGGATAAATATCATTACAAATAAGCACCTCTAAATATTTGATAACTGAACATGTAAATCTGTGTAATCACAATATATCTCCACGCACAGACATCTTGGAGAGTGACAAGCTGTGCTGCCTGTGTTTCTGCATATGACGTAGATCTGGCCCAATGCAGCCCTGAGTCCGGATACTTCTGCATAAAAAGGGATGTTAAATCGGGGGCGAGCGGTCGCCACCTCCCATCTGTCCATAAATGGTCCTTAGAAAAGCTTCAACTAAAAACTCAGGTTGTGGAAGACAATGCAAATCTATTTCTGTCAGCAGAGATCGACTCCGGGCAATTACTGTGCTTTGTGAGTCGCTGACGAGCACAGCAGCTCGAATCGGGTCACGCGTCCGCTGCCAGTCAGACAAGCATTCACAGGGCTCTTGTGCAGCCATCCTGCCTTTCTCTACCTCCCTTCCTCCCTCCTTCCCCACAGCCCAGCTTGTGCCTGCGTGCCGCACACGGACAGGCATGTAAAGACGTAAGAGTGAGTGCCAGCCATTTTCCCGTCGTTACGCAAATCTCCTGGGCCTGTCGATGCACACGGGCGGGACGCTTGTTTCCTGCCAAATGGAGACGGAGGCTGACCGTCCTCTCGGCATGTGGCACTTCAGATGGGCCGCGCCAGGTGGACGTTGGGTCTTCATCTGAGGGAAACGGATTGTTGGTGGGAGTAGGGACCAGTCATGCGGACTCAAAACAAGCGCCGCCTTACGTAAAAGCACCGTTACACAACGAGGATGACACAAAAATACTGTGCGAACGTTCGGCCGTTCTGTCGCACTATTGTGCGCAAAATGGTTTGTTTATTTAGCCGGATAATGAAGCATCATTTTTCCCCAGAGCAATGCGTCTGTAATCCTGTTATACAACGTGCTGCCACTGCGTTGTGTTTGCCAAATGCACATTTTTTTTCCCATGAAGTCAGGACCTCCTTTGCTGGTAATGCAAATACCTCCATCCATCTATTTTCAAAGACCACTTACCCAACATGGTGTAACTGTGAGCCTGGAGCTTATCCCAGGAAGCTGGGGAACACCTGGGGAACACCATGGAGTCTGTCCCAGGAAAGACAGGCAGGAGGTGGGGGACACCCAGCACAGGATAGCGGTCCATCGCAAGGCACAGACACTCTGACTCAAAGAGCGGTTCACATAGACTGCAGGTCTCTGGACTGTTGGAGGGGGCTGACACAAACGCAAGAAAAATGTGCAAAATCCACACAGAGAACCAGGTCAGGAATCAGGGCAGGGATGCTAGCATCTTGAGAAAAACAGCAGCGTGTTCCAGAGGCAAGAAAATGGTGCCTGTTAGAGAGACCACAGAAAAGCAGAAGCACCTAATATGGAGGGACTCAGACAGGCACAACAGACAGGGTGGGCAGCTTGTTCTGAAAGACAGTCAAGTTGATTGTTTGGACTGTCACCTCCTGCCCAGAATTATGGTCACATGTTATACAAAATTATACAATCATACAAAAGCAGCACAAACAAGAGGAGGCATCTTGACAGGTTTAACATGATAACTCATCGGTTGCTGGTTAGGATTGAGTCATCCGTCCAGGAATGACCCCTCCGCTGTGAGTGCTGAGACACATGACAGTACCGTGTTTAAGCAGAGAGGCTTGACCGCAGCATGCCGGATCGGAACACGTGAATGCCTTTGTGTTTCTGCCGCAGCTCACACAATATAATTATGTTAATCACTGATCCACAAATGTCAGTAACAAGAATCTTTACATGGCTGTTAGTGAATAAAGAACCAAGAGAATGTTAGACTAGCACCACCTACAGGTTTGGAGGTTCTTTTTGATAGTGTAAACATATTGAAGTTAAACAGCAAAAGGAGACCTGTTTTACAACGTTGGTTCCAAAGAGACAATCCCAAAAGCAGAGGACGGTGCTAGTGGATCATGTGACTTGGCAAACAAATCTGTGTGTGTGTGTGTGTGTGTGTGTGTGTGCGCATATGTGTGTGTCTGTGGCTCTTTCAGGTGTTTGCGATTCGGGGTTGCCCAGAAAAATCACATTTTTCCTCAGGGCCTTTCAGGTGAGTGCTGTTTACATGACGCTGAGTGCCTTTGCAGTCTGTTTGCCAGTGTTAGTTTGATTGGCCCTTCCGTTCCTAAGGAGACGGGCTGTAGGGTTTGGATTTGACTGTGACGCACCTGTCATCAGCCCTCATTGAAGGCAGGCAGGAGGGGGCCATATTGGGACGTTCGGCATGTGTGCATTTCTGCGTTAGCCTGGACTTCACCATGGTAACCGAGTCAGAAGTGTTCTGACCCCTGGGTGTCGCTGTCTGCGATTATTGCTCCTTTCATGGCTGGTTTCCATCACGGTCTTCATTCAGGATGGGAGGCTGATGTTTCAGGTCCATGATGGACTGACGCTAAAATTATTCTGAGGATTGAATTATAAGTCTAATGATAAATATACCTCAGATGTTCATTATTCCGCTGAAAAACAAGCATTTTTTACAGTATGGCGTGCACACATGGGCAAAGTGCATTGTGGGTAAATCATTCGGTCAATATCATTAACATCCTAAACCAGTTCTTTTCTGTCTGCTACATCTCTTTGTGCATTAAAAGCAGATACTTTTGCTGGTCACATAGCGAAGCTACAGTATGGTGGCGCAGGAGGTAGTGCTATCGTTCGGCAACCGGAGGGCTGCAGGTTCGAGCCTTTGTTCCTCCTGACCCCATCGAAGTGTTCTTGAGCAAGACACTGAACCCCAAATTGCTCCCGGTGAGCAGGTTGGCACCTTGTATGGCAGCCTCCACCATGAGTGTCTGAATGGGTGAATGTGAGGCATAAAATGTAAAGTGCTTTGAGTACTTGTAGGAGTAGAAAAGCGCTATATAAATGCAGTCCATTTACCATTTCTGCAGTGCAGAAGTGCCTGGTCTGAGCCTGAGGAGGGATTGGGTCCAGGCCCGCATAACTTTTAGGGCATCATTAAGACTGCAGTGATAAACAACCATTAAAAAATGACCTACAAATAATTTAATGTGAACCGAAAAAAAACACACATTATGAATGAAAGCTTGAATCGTATCTGTGTTCTTTATGACAAATGGCTGAATCTGTATTTTTCAAAAGCAAAATGACAACGGGTATGACCTTATGCCCCCCTCCCTCCCATGGACCACCTCCTTGTTCAGAGACCTCCTGTGGTCCGTAGTCACGGTTCATGTGCCAGTCATCTTTCGGTAGGCCTTTCTGTCATTGGCTGGGCACCCTTATCTCCCACCGCGATACCGTCCTCAGTCTCCCTCCATCTGACTGATGTCTGAGGAGAATCTCCAGCTCGGAGCTGGCCTTCTCAGACGCCACTCACTGACACAGCATTAATCCAGTCCGGCTCCGTATTTGTTGTGCAGCGAGCGGAAAGTGCTACCCGACACCCCGGGACCCAACGGATCTGAGGACAGCAGCATTATCCCCACGTTGGCGCAGATTATCCACCTGCCAGAGTCTCAGGGAACCGAAGCGAGGTTCGTCTCCATCCCATAACGCTGTCAGGAAGGAATCTGCGGGACCAACATGTTCTAGACAGTGCAAACGACACCCAAGCCATGGGGCGGAACACCCCATCTCACCGTCATCGTTTTATGCCAAATCCGTGTCAGAAAGCCATAAAAGTGAAGTAAAAAACACGTCAATGACTTTGAAACACGTGGGCTAGTTTCTTTGTGTAAACTGTACAGCATGGCTTTTCCGTAATGGTTGAAATGGTTTAATTGCCTTTCCGGGTGGGATTTCGTGCATTTACAGGGTGACGCATTTCTACAGTCGGGTGGCCGATTTTCTGAAGCCGTCCAGGTTAAGTGCTTTTCTCAGTATGACAGCGGTCGCCCCTCTGGAACTCGCTCCTACTCCCGTCCAGTCACTTGCTGCCATCCAACCTCATAGATATACCTGCCTCCAACCCCGACTGTGACGTGAAACCCGTGGGGGTGTTCATAGCCCCCCCACAGCCCTGCCTTGTGTGGGACTGCAGCACACTGTGCATTGTAGCTACACCGGGACCCAGGACCCTGCCAGGGTTACCTCCATTAAGAATTCCTCTGATGTGAAACCAGACATTGTCTGATACCTACTCCAGCATCTCCACGACAATCCCATTTGGCATCCTACAAGCTGCTCATCGCATTCTACGACCTTCATACACAGCGAGCCCTGAAGAAGAGGTGCTGGAAGTGCATGTGAGGGATTTGCTGTCTAACCCCTGAGGAGAAGATTTTCCCAGGACGGCTGCATGAAATGCATTTCAAATTAGGCCCCTTAACGGCATGTTTGAGGCACCTAAATGAAAGTACAAGAGCAGGACCCGCTATTTTGCGACTCAAACCGACCTCCATTCGCCTAAAAGCCCAGGTCTTTAAATACTCCACACAAAAAGACTATAGTCTATTTCCCATAATGCTCTGGCAGAGATGCTCAGGAGTTGCTGATGCTGCACACAGGCTCCAGCAGTGAGCTCCACCAGGACAGAACGTGACTCTCTGCAGATGAAAGTGTTTGAAAACACAAATTAAATAAATAAGTCTGCAAAACTTCATGTTTACCTGTGTTTTTCACGCTCAGCCAGATCCATTAAGAGGAAAATGCCCCTTTCTGTAAAAGGTCCCTTTCTCTAGGGTTTACACCGGTATTTCATAAGGACTGCATCGCACTTTGTTTCCATGAACACGACCCACATTCCTCGCCTGTTCCGGAACATTCTGCCAATCATCAATTATTTAGTCTTTTTTTTTTATTGAAGTACAGTTTTAGTCACTAGCAAACAGGTTCAGGGAAAGAAGTGTTTAATCATGTATGTCTACAAGTTGTGACACTTCGTTTTAAGGGTTTTTCCTTCACTGTGTTTATGCTCAGAAGGGTGTGTTTGCAACTTTGCATTGTATCAGCAGCTCTCGCGGTAAGAGGGTCGCATTATGGGATGTTTATCAGGATGATAAACAAACATACGCCCGGTTTGCATTCGTCTGCGGATCACTCTCACCCCCCCGGATTCATTCCCGGCCGATTATCCCAGTTCCCTCTCCTGCTCGCATGGCGTCACATGGTGTCGCATGGTGTCGCATGTCCACGGAACCTGCCTCATCGATCTTTCTGACAGTAACAAACAAGACGTTTGAAGGCGAGTGCAGCGGAAACGGACCATCAGCACGTAGCGCTTGGGGGCCACTGCTGTGGTGCAGGGTCTTTATTAGGGGCCTCGTATTCAGGGGCCCGTCAGGCGCCAGACGTGGCTCTGCTTCTGATATCACCCTCACAGGCACAACTCTGTGGGACAAAGCTGGGTCGGGCTCCCAGTGACAGCAGCAGGTGTTAGGGGTGGGGGGACGGCTTTGTGCGACAGGGAATTTGCAAAGCAGGGCTGAGGTCTGTAGTGTGTGTGTGTGTGTGTGTGTGTGTGTGTGTGTGTGTGTGTGTGTGTGTGTGTGTGTGTGTGTGTGTGTGTGTGTGTGTGTGTGTGTGTGTGTGCATTTATGCTTCAACGTAAGTTCTGAGACATCTATACTAACTTATGAAAGACTTCCAAACATTGTATTCTGCTTTGTTAGAGAAAGTTCCATGTACTTTTGAAATTGTTTTTCAGTTATTGAGTTGGAGTTAATGTAAGAGTCAGCTGGGAGATGTCACCGCAGAGATATAAAATTGTGCATGTGTATGTGTGCGTGTGCATGTTGTGTGTGTGTGTGTATGTATGTGTGTGTGTGTGTTTGTCTGTGTGCATGAGTGTTTTTTGTAACTATTTCATTGTGGGCACCAGATTTCCCCACAATGTGATAAAAATCTGTAACTTTTTACTTTGTGGAGACATTTTTTCAGTCTCCACAAAGATAACCTTCATTTTATAAAAATCTGTGAATGCAATCAAAAAGCTAAAAATGCCAAAAGTATTATATTTTACCTGGTTACTTATGGTTATGGTTATGGCAGGGTGGGGGTTAAGGTTGTCATAGTTAGCGTTACCATTTTTCCCATAGAAGTGAATGAGCGGGCCCCAAAAGGATAGGTATACCCTACATGAGTGTGTGTGTGTGTGTGTGTGTGTGTGTGTGTGTGTGTGTGTGTGTGTGTGTGTGTGTGTGTGTGTCAGTCAGTGCGGGAAAAATCTCAGTTTTCTCCCTACTGATGGTGGGCCAAACATACCAAATGCTTGTTAGAATAAATTCTGTTTGAAATTGCTTTTAGAAATAGGTTTTCTGTTTTATTTTTAGGTTGATTAAAAAACATATTCGTGAAGCCCAAATGTATGCTGGGCCTGTACTCAAAGCTGTACCACCCATCAGTTAAATGACTTGGCTGTTGTGCTGTCAGATTGCTGCACCGCTTGATCATTAAACTCGGGGAAAGTTTTTAGTTGGACATGCTAAGCACACACTAGGATGTTGGGTCAGCCAAATACCCTTCAGCTGCCTTCCCGAAAAACAGACCAAATTTAAATCACAGTTTAGAAGACCCTGAGAAGTACAGTATGGCTTGTCTTCGGCATCAGGATAGCTGTGTGGTCACAGTATTACTGAAGAATTGCAGTACACATATCCTGTGGTTAAACAGGCACATTCCTGGTGCTCTGCACATCCTCTACATTTATCAGAAGGAACCCTGGAAGCAAGGCGTCAACAGCACAAGCCAGCTGTGGGCAGACAGGGGGTGGACAGTCTCCCCATCTGGCAAACCTAAGAAAAATGAATGAATCATTCAGAAAATCATGTTCTTCACTCTTACCCCACCCCTTCCACACACCCAAGATCTACATTTTGCTCCATACTGCATTGGGCTTGTTTACATCCAGCGGACCGCATTAACACCAGCCCTCTCCCTTGTACGCTCCCATTACCCTATCCCTACGATGGCCATTACTTCCCAGCCTGCTGCCCATGGAAAACCAGGGCAGACCAGCGACACAGCGCCCTCTACGGCGAGCGCACCGTAAATTTACGTTAGTGACAGTGCCTAACACAAATTGCGGCAGACGGATGTAGGATGTAAAAATTATTTATGTGACGCCGAGCAGAAAGATTAATTACCGCGAGTCCACATGCACGCGCCTCTGTAATTGCTCGTAAATTATTACGGTTCGCGGTGACGTACATGGGAGGCCAGTGAGCCTCCCCTTAAAAGGGGAAAACGTCCGCTTATGGCCCCTGGGGGATGGTAAACCAGCGGCGAGATGATGCCGACGATGGTCCCGGGCTAGTAAGTGATGCAGCAGGAAATGAATTTCACTGCATATGGGGGATTCATCTCAAGCGAAAGAAACCGGCTGATACCGCCATATTATTTTGGATGTTTGAAATATGGTTGTTAATCTCCCGCGTGCCCCCTTCCCCTTTTAAGCCATGGCAAGGCAGGGAGTTTCCGGGGATTCGCTCCCGCGGCAGAGGGGCTTCATTTGCATCCAGCTCTCAACCCAAGACTCAATCTGTCTCGATTATGGCCGTTGGGCCGAAATGAGCTTCCTGCTGCCCACTGCCATCAGAATCAGAAAGACCATTATTGGCTAAGTATATTAAATTTACCTTCTGTCTTAATATAACATATGACACGCAAGACAGTTTACAAGCAGGTACCCATGAACTTACAAATTACTTGCTTTTTTTTTTTACGCTACACTGTCTAGCTACAGTCAGAAATGACTAGAATGTGAAATAAATGGGGGTGATGCTAATGCGTGTTTCAGGTTGTGTGCAAGGCGATGGTGTGGATGGGGTGTGTGGGACTGGTCCCTCCAAGAAGCACATATGCAAGGACCAGGAAATGTGGCTAGCAGCTTCAAAGCCATAATCATGGGTTTCAGAGATTGTGAATGAAGGGCGGAGTGTGGGTGGGCGTGTCAGTGTGGGCGTGCCAGTGTGGGCGTGCCAGTGTGGGCGTGCCAGTGTGGGCGTGTCAGTGTCCATGTGCTTTGGGTCTCATCCACGCATACCCAAGGAAGAGCCACGCTGGGTCCTGTGCAGCTCACGTAAAGTAACACAAATACTCCTATGCTGTGCTTCCTCTCCAGTGGACGGCTGCATCGACTGGTCTGTGGACCTGAAGAGGTACCGGGTGCTTGCCGGCGAGCCGGTGAGGGTCAAGTGTGCCTTGTTCTACAGCTACATCCGGACCAACTACACTATGGCCCAAAACAGCAAGCTGAGACTCATCTGGTACAAGAATAAAGGCGACTCGGAGGAACCCATCATCTTCTCCGGACACCGGCTCAGCAAGGAGGAAGACTCCATCTGGTTCCGTTCGGCCGAGCTGGAGGACAACGGCTTCTACACGTGCGTGTTGAGGTGGGTAACGTTGGGTCCTACTGTCTATTTCCCATTCATAGATCACTCTCCACTAACCCAATCCAATAAACTGCACTCTCTGGTATTTGAATGTGAACTTCCACGAAATAACGATCTCATCAAGGTCGATTAAAACTCGTTTATTGTGAGGAAGCCGCTCCATGCTTCCCTCGGCATTTCCACGGGCTGGAGCCGCCGTGGAGACGAGATGTCTGAATCCAGGCCCGCTCAGCAGAATTCCTTATCAGGCATCGCCAAAGGGGCCGGTTTGCTTCACCGATCTTATCGCGTTGGGCTGCGCAGGGACGGTTGCATCATTTGACTGACCCCCTGGCCGCTTTTATCGGTTATCTCTGACAGCGGCACCAAAAGGCCGGCTCCATCCCTGCAGATGGGCACCCGGCTCTGTTGCCGCGGAGGAGGGCAATCCTGCGTCGCTCTGACGGCCCCAATACTTCTCCCGGCCAGTAATAAGGCTCCTTAATAAGAGCGACTTCATATTCCCCTCACGCTACACTGACAGTCTAATTAGGACCCAGTTCCTGTCAGGTTCCCCTTATTATACTGGTTGGACATGGGCAGAAGGAGGCATGATGCACTGCGGCACGTTAGCAGATAGCCATCAAACCGAGGACAGGCACAGACTAACCGCGTGGTGCCTCAGCTGTCTGTGCATGCTTTCCTGCTTTCCTGCTTTGCAGCTTCGCTCCTGCACACATCCATACAACATCTCTGAAAAAAGTGCCCCGTGCGCCACCTGAATGGAGAGGATACATGACTCTTCAGCGTGTCGCATAGAAACAGGACCAGGATGTTTTAATGAGCTGTGGTTCTGTGACCAAGTCGTGCAAGTGAAAGGAACCTCAACGTATCTAGATCATGAACTGTGGGGCTTCCTCTGCCCCTATGTGGGGAGGGGAGAGATGCTTGAGGCGTGGGGGGCTGTCACCGTTGAAGTCAATGTTATTGCTGGTCATTGTGCTGCAAATGCCTGGGCGACCTTGGAACTGAGGATCCGGCCTTTCGTTAACATCTCTCTCCATGATCCTGGCGTCCAACTGAGCCCTACCGAGACCCACAAGCTACATCCGCAATCTGCAGTAAGGAGTCGTGACAGCCTGAGTTTTTTTTTTTTTTTGTTCCAAGGTAACGCAGCTGCTCTCGTATCGTGTGACAAAACAAAAACGCTGTCATGGCGAGGAGGGCGTCAAGGGCGTGGATGAGAATGTGAGGCTCCCTCAGTTTGGTGTGCTGTGGACGTGTGTAGATCGCTCTGAATCAGTAAACAGCGATCCTTTCATCTGAACTATGCCACCAAAATACTTGTTCCTTTCTTCCAAATGTGGGCTACATCCATGAACCCCCCCTGGAATCTGGAGACCGTGACCCACCTGCCGTTTTTTTCTCTCCCTTCACTTGCTTGTCAAAGAGCTCGTCTTTCGGGGGGGGGGGTCTCGCCTTTTATCTTTCCGTTAATCTTTTCACGAAAAAGAGACAAGAAAGGAAAGTCACCAGGGTCCTGCCCGAGAAGCAACTATGCGCTCCAGTGCTGCCCCAACCTGTCAGCTGCGGTTTTGTAGGACAGGCTGACCGAGACCTTCCTAGGACGTCACGCACGGCCGCCAGCATGCGCGAGAGCGGCAAGGCGTCGCTGGTCTCGCAGCATTCCGGCGAATTCCAGGACGTCGTCCCTAATTGTGCCACCCGGAGGCTCACAGATTCCTCTCAGGCTCCATTTCTGAAGGACGTTGGTGTGCACCGTTTTATCAGAAGATACCGCTCCTTTTCAGGAGGTAATTTCATGCTGTTCAGCTAAAGCTTGTCCTCTGTGACAGAAGCCGGGCAGTACACAAATCGATATTTGGGAGAGGGGGGGAGGGGGGGGGCTATAGGTCCCACAGGAGCCCAGGTCCAGATGTAGCTAAAATCCCTTGCTTCTAAAGTGGCTAAAGGAGCCGCACTGTACATGGTGCACCAGGGGTCTCTGCGCAGAGGGGCTGCAGGATGTTACAAGTGGTGGTTCAGAGAAAACGCCGGCGGTGAGATGCCCAGGACACCTGCAGGTTTACACACCTCACTTGCAATTGAGGTATTTGTTAAACGTCAGATGCTGTACGGGTTTGTTCAACGGTAAACATTTTGCAAAGGCAAATAGCACTGCTGTGAACGTGCCTGACATATTAAAATATTACAATCACAGTTGTTGGGAGAAAACAACATACCTGACCCTATTTGTGTGGATTTTTTTCTGTTTTACAAGAAGATGAAAATATAGCGCAATTAATATATAAATAGCCAATACAGAATAATGATATGGTTGAACAAAAGCCTGCGTGCTTAGGAAGCTTTGTTTCCTAAGGTGTCTTTTTCGTTGTCAGGGCTACATTGGATTTTAATCTGTGTGTTTTTTTTTTATTTGACTAGATATTGGCTGCATTGAAACCCAACAGAAACCAAAGACTAGAAGCGTAGCTGAACCAAACCTTCTCCACCCCCATCCCTCCCCTTGTTTCCCAGCACAATCCCTCTCTTTTACAGAAGAAATAAAATTTTGACTCACAATGTGGGTGGGATTACCATGCTCTGCCAATCACTGATCTGGTTTAACCCAATGGGGACCAACTAAGTAACCAATGATGCAATACAGACTAAGAATTGAAGCCTAATGTTTCCTATTGCTTATTACAAATGAGAAGAGACCACTTGGTCCATGTAGTTTAAAGTTTAGTAAAGGTTATAAATGGAGATGTGTAGCTCCCTCTCTAGACTGGGAGAGGTATGACAGCTCACCCAGTAAAGGTAGGTATATGTGTGGCAGAAGGCTGCACCCTAGGCGCCCGATTGGTTGGTGACAGGAAGGATCCGCTGCGGGGGGGGTCTCATTAAGTCACCGTTGGACCCACCTTGCACCTGCCTCTGATATAACCTTCAGCATTAGCCGTGAAGATGCTTCAGCGTCAGCAGCCCCAGGACCTTCTCAGCTCCTCCTATTGTTAGCCACAAGAGCAGGAGCCACACAAACTTCAACCTTGGCTCCCATCTGACCTTGGGCATAAGACACAGCCATTTCTGGGGAGGGTCAGGCCGACAATGCTGCTTCTATTGCTGTCGCATAAAGAGCTTTACTGAGATTCTTCACATAATAATCTGTCCTTGTGAGCCGATCACAAATCGTCCCTGCAGGCAAATCAGTGGACGCCTCAAACTGGGGTCCTGAGAAGACTAGCCTTTAATTAGATTCCATCCACTTGTCCTCATAAATGGAATGACATCCAACTGTAATGAAGCGTCATTTCAACGGGCAACTCTACTGGTTTTATGTGCAGCATCGTGTTCGCCATGATCTAAATATTACTGCACTGGATACGTCAATTATCAGAAATTCACAGAGCAGGTTTTGACAGTAAGGTCGAATAACTCTGTCAACTGTTACCCTTTCAGATTTTCAGGTTCAATCAAACATGAACATTCAACTCATGACAGAAACAGAGACAAAGTTCTGTGTAATGTGCTTTGCTTTCGATACACTGGAAATCATCCATAGATAAGCAGATTCAGCCTAATATCAATTTGTGTCGAGCTCTACTTTAATACAGGTGTGGTTTGAGAACACAGTGTGTACTTCGCTTCTCAAAGTTGAGAATTACAGGCTGGCTGAAGGAAACAGCATAAAGTAATCCTGCTAAATATTCCAGCTTCTAGCTAAAGACACATTTTAAGGAAACAAGAGCTGCAAGAAAGGACAACAGCATTGTTGAAGTTTCCTTCATAAACCGGTGCTCTGTTGACGCTCCCTAGCGATCCGAAGATAACACTTTGTTGACGTTCCCTGGTGAACCGAATATCGCATTTTTGTTGACACTCCCTGGTGAACCAGAGCCTATCTAAGGCTGCTCTTCCCCAGGGAGGCAAAGCTCATAGAAGCATTGCAAGCTCCAGTGCATGATTTTAAAAAGGAACATCTGAACTGGCAATCTCCCGTGAAATGCATATATCGCGCTGCCCAGACGGATACACACGGAAAGTGGAGAGTAATTGTACTTTGGATGATTGTTGAAGTAGTTCTGTATTTACATTAAATTATCATTACTTTTGTTCATTCATGGTTGTGAACCACAAAGTGCAGGACGCCCTGCCCAGAATCGCGTCTGTCGGTAAATGTTCTGTTGCATTTTGTATTATTTCTCCGAAACTTAAGAAGAAACGCCTTTGATCGAATGATAAATCACAGGGAGAGACTGAGGAAATAGTTTTTTTTTTTTAACTCTATTTTGATCAACGGAATTGGCCTGAATTTCGTTCCGAACTGCTGAATGTTAAAAGTTCCCCTTCTGAAATCCTTCTTTATTAAGCCCCGTTATTAAGTTCAAAGAGCAGACGATGTCATTTTTCAAAGCCGCAAGCCGTCGAGGCAGAACCACCACCTGGACTCGGATTTCCCCGTGGAAAGTTTGGGTTGGGGGGTTTGTTTAGGCACCGAGATAAAGGCCCCCCTGGGACTCATATATTTTTACCGTTTAACCAAAGCACCATACAATGGAGAACTCAGGGTCAGCTGGTCCCTAGAGCAATTGGAGGTTAAGGGTGAAATCACTCAGTTGACCTTCCAATCACAGGCAGAGTCCTAAACCACACATCACCCAAGGAAGAGGAATGATGCTGCGAGCGGGATGCGAACCCACACTGGGAATCCTCAAGTCCAACACCTTACCCACTCAGCCGTCACACGTCATCGATGATCTCCGGCCACCTTGAATATCGCGTCAGTACCAATGCCGCGCATTGATGTAAATGTACGTTTAACATTGATTTACCACCGCGCAGCTGAAAGTCATTTTATTGGACAAGATACGTGATGTATTGGCTCTCTGAAGAACTGCTGTCTCATTTGATGTTCCCCTCAAGATGCTGCTCTCGTTTAAATTACTCTCCTAAAGAGGCTATCAGGATTGATTATGTTAACTACTGACACGTCTCAGAGTAGCTTCTTAATAGCACCAGAGGTCCTGGCAGCTCGCCGAACGGCGCCCCCTAGTGTTTGTCCTCCATCCTGCCTCAAGGGGCTGTTCGTTTTTTCTTTTGCAGCTGCATGCTGTTAGAACCGCAGATATACTGAAGGGACAAGGCTTCCAATTGGTGGACGAATCGCATTATTGAAGCATGTTAAACTTAAGGTTGGGGGGGGTCACCGTTTTTCCTATGGCTTTAGTAGGGACGTTTCTAGACCGTCTTCACAAAAGAGGTCACCTCAAAGCTGTTTACCTCAAGAGCATGTATCATCTTGCTGCCAGCCTCACCCCCCGCCCCCCCCACCCTCACCTTTATTTCTACTCCCAGTCTGTTATAGCCAATGGCGCACCAACTGCTATGCCCTTAAATAAGGTAAGATGAACTTTATTGATCCCGGGGGAAATTCTGGTACATACAGTAGCAAGACACATAAAGTTTAGACAAACAAACATATACTGCAAAAACAATACAAAGTGCAAAGATAGTATTTATTCATATTTAGCTGGTTATTTTTTTTTTAAAGCTTTACAGCAATGTACGCATACTTAAGAATGCAGGGTCAGACTGTTCCTGGAATAATTGGGGGTTCAGGGCTTCACTCAGGGGCCCAACGGTCACATCACTTTGCTGACCCTGGGACCTGAACTGACAACCTTCTGATCACATGGACGGTGTCCTTACTGACCCGGTACACATAGTGCAAACAAATTTTAAAAGTACACAGTACATAAACAGAACGTCCTAAAAAAGAAAATAAATAAACACAAATAAAAACAGATAGCACCAGGCTTTTACTACAATCTGAGTGGGATTCCTCCAGGAGGAATTTTGCGGTGGAATGGATAAACACAAATAAACTTCAATAAAGAGAAACCGGTAGATGTTCTGGGCAACTTCTGATGAGGAGGAGGCTATTACGATTCACAGAGAAACCATTGTAAACGTGTTTTTGTAAATTGCCATTTGAGACTCAGTTAAACTAGTGTGAAAATGAACTACAGCAGATTGAATTTCTTCTTTATTAAGCATATAATTTAATCAGAGAGGTGTTGCTCAAGTTGTTCTTTTGAGAGCAATTGCAGGGGGAGTCAATGAATCATTAATGATGTGAAAATAAATCAGAATTGCGCAATGTCTGAAGAGCGTGATTACTCCTTATATTTGTCGGAACGAGATCACAGAGAACATCCTGCTCATTTGTCCTGAATGACTGCAGCATCTGTTCTCTCTTTCCACTGTGTTGTTTTTTAATCACAACAATAAAACAACACGACTGCCAGCCAAAATAATATCTAAGCTCTACCCTCCAAGGGCACGGAGGGAGCAGTGCACTGTGGGTCACTCCTAAAGTCACCGCGGTCGTGTGGTATCTGACAGACTGATATGAGGCTGGCTGAGGTGTCTGGGCTTAGTACGTGAGAGATGGCACACATAATGCTTGAGCTGAAGTTCTGTGGTTGACCACCTCCTGCTCCTTTCTCCTGACCTGGGCAGTTGGCAGGACTCCTTTGCTTGTCATGGGCATGGGGCGTGCTGGAGGAGGTGACAGTCTGAGGAGGTGACCTGCGAAACCACCTGGGCCACCATCCGTCTCGGCTCATGGCTGCGTCAGGCCTCATTAAAACCTGTGGTATTCGAATCGAACTCTGGGATCACAGACGGTGTCGCATCTGAAGTTGTTTACTTAGAAAGAGCCGCCAAAGAGAGATGCACATTTAAGTGAGCGCGCTCCTTGTTAGGAGACGAATCCTACAGATCGACCAAAAACACAGAGCAAAAGAGAAGGAATCAATACTTGCTTTGTGCGTGATTGTGGCTGGCGGAGGTGAAGCTCTGGAATGTGAATCCTCTTGTGCTCTTTCAGAAATTCCACGTACTGCATGAAGGTGTCCATGTCCCTCACCGTGGAGGAGAGCGAGGAGGGGCTGTGCTTCAGCAGCCGCATCCGGCACGTGGAGAAGGCCGAGATCACCAAGAGCAAGATGATCACCTGCCCGGATATTGAGGATTACCTGGCCCCATACAAGCAGCCCAGGATGACCTGGTACAAGGTAACCCACACAGTGACCTGACTGGACTCTGGTAGAGCATCGTTCCTATAACATATTTCTGACAAGAATAGAATAGAATAGAATAGAATAGAATAGAATAGAATAGAATACTAATACTTTATTCATCCATGTAGGGAACTGCACCTATCCCATCTCTCCATGACACGCAAAGACATATATACAGGTCAGAGCAAGCCTGGGGGTCCAGGAGAGGGTCGTCCAGTGTCCAGTGCCACTGTAGAAATTGGGGGTTAAGGGTCTTGCTCAGGGGCTCAACAGTGACATCAGTCTGCTGGTTATGTGAACTAGACAGCATGTGGTAGTAAATATATGCAGAGAGCTGTCGGTGTTTATCCTCTGTTTATCATGATTACAGGTACTCTTATCCAAGGCAAATTATACAACATAAAAGAAACACACTTACCTACTTATGCATTGCAGAGGAAAGGCAGTCATGCGTCATTCAAAGGCACAACAGCTTGGACCCCCAGGGAGCTTTGGGCTTTGAATCTTAGTCAATTAGCGGCTCGGCTGCTGGGTATGTTACATGTGACCCTGGCACTTTCAGGAATGCGTGAAGAAGCAGTGGAGGAGCTCCATCATGGTGAACACCACCCATGTGTGGATCCCCGAGGTGCAGGAAGACGATGGAGGGAACTACACCTGCGAGCTCCAGTATGGCAGTAGGGTGGTGAGGAGAACCACCGAGCTCAAAGTCACAGGTATTCCACCAACGTCTTGCTCAAGAAAGAGAGGGTCGCTGGGGAATAGGATCAGGGGCTGGACCTTCTGACCTGGAACATGTATGCTATGGTCTGTCTGAAGTCAAGATAAGCTGGGCATTGTTATTGTGCCGTTTAGAGACCTCGGCGAAGATCCAGGAGAGTTGGTGTTAACCAAACACCACCAGTCCCCTCCTTGTCTCACGCACATTTGTCCCCATCCAGCCTCCATCTCACTCCTATCTAAGACCACCTAAGGAAGAGATGCTCAGTCCCTTCAGGCCTAAGATAATGACTTACACATTGGCAGCACACAGGGATAGTCTAGGCATTGGGAGATTTTTCTGGAAGGTTCTCTTAAGTCCATCTTAGTATGGGTGGTCTGGTAGAGTGATTTGAGGTGGCACTGATGTCCGTCAGCTCACGTCTCCCCCTATCCCATCTGCTCCTCCTCTGGAACTGAGAGACCAGGATCCCAGTCCAGCTGCTCTGACCTGTTGAGGGGGGGTATGATCATGAGTCAGGAAAGTGTCACAGAAGGTCAGTGACACCCCTATCACAGACACAGTCGTGCCAGAGAGCAAGAGTGTCAAACTTGGTGAACCAGCAGGTTTCTCCTCAAGAACATGAACTGAAGCCCTGCTCTAATCTGCCCTCTCTGTCGTAGCCACGGTAACCCATTCCAATCTCTAAACCTCAATTGCACTCCCCCACCAGCCTCCCCCAATCAAATTCTGAGGTGTAATTTTGCCAGAAAGATATCACGGTTCACCTGTATTGCCACGCGGGCGGGTTTACGCTGAGCCAGCACAGAAACGGCCATCAGCAGGGAGAAATGAGGCCAGCCCCCCTAGACGTGTTCCTAGGTAAAAATGCCCCCGTTCAGAAAGAAAAAAAAACATTGTGCTGTGGATAAATTTACCACCAATTCCAGACTCGGCGAGAGGTGAGCAATCAACTCTGCGGGAAGGTCGCGGCACATCTTTGCTGTCCAATCAGCCAGCGTCGCGGTGCACCAACGACATGCTTACCCCTCGCCTGAGGGGGCTGTCACTACTGACTTCCTGGGACACCCTCCCATGTTGTACTCTGGGCACTGCAGAACTGCAGAATGACTTCAGTAAATGTTTTACTATACGAACAGAATAAACGTGCATTAAGACGTCAGCCATGCACTGCAGACTAGAGTCCCAACATCAGCGAGGAGTCTTTAAAAACCAGGGCTGCCGCACTGTATTCACGGGAACCGCATAAGCTGGGACACGCAAAGTCACGGATTAATTATTTGATTAGTGTCCCACCGTTATGCCTGATGTCTTCAAATGGCCTGTAGATAAAGCGAGATAAATAGCTGTGAATGCACCATCTGTAAACCCCGCGGACCGTACCATCTGGACATTTCGAGGAGGGTGGAGGCGAAGGTGCGGGGACTCAGAGGGCAGAACACCGGACGCATGTGAGAAGTGCTTGGACCCACACTCCCATTAATTCCTCTGCCTTCACACAAACGCTTCCTCGTTCCACATGTTCTGCTTTAACTGTTTTGTTTGTGTGCAGAGCCCTTCCCTCTGAATTCTCACTGTTTAATCTTAAAGGTAATTGCATGCACCATATGGACAAGATTTTGGGACACACCTCTTAATCATTGAATTCAGGTGTTTCATTCAGACCCATTGCCACAGGTGTATAAAATCAAGCACCTAGCCATGCAGTCAGGTTTACAAACATTTGTGACAGAATGGGTCGTCCTGAAGAGCTCAGTGATTTCAAGCCTGGTACAACCATAGGATGCTACCTCTGCAGTAAGTCAGTTTGTGAAATTTCTTCCCTGCTAGATATTCCATGGTCAGCTGTAAGTGCTATTATTGCAAAGTGGAGGTAATTAGGAACAAACTAAACTCAGCCACGAAGTGGCAGACCGTGGAAAGTAACAGAGCAGGGTCAACAACTGCTGAGGTGCACGGTGCGTAAATGTTGCCAGTGCTCTGTAGACTCAATAACTGCCGAGTGCCAAACTTCCTCTGGCATTAACCCCAGCACAAAAACTGCACCAGGAGCTTCATAGAATGGGCTTCCATGGCCGAGCAGCTGCATGCAAGCCTCACATCAGCAAGCGCAATTACAAGCATTGGATGGACTAGTGGAAAGCTAGGGAATCTTAATGCTTCAGCATACTAAGATATTTTGGACAATTCAATGCTTCCGATTTTGTGGGAACAGTTTGGGGAAGGCCCTTTTCTGTTCCAGCATGACTGTAGCCCAGTGCACAAAGAGAGGTCCATTAAGACATGCTTGGGTGAGTTTTGGGGTGGAAGGACTTGATTGGCCTGCACAGAGCCCTGACCTCAACCCCATCAAACACCTTTGGGATGGATTAGAATTCGATTGCGAGCCAGGCCTTCCCATCCAACATCAGAGCCTGACCTCATAAATGCTCTTCTGGATGAATGGGCAAAAATTCCCACAAACACATTCCATAATCCTGTGGAAAGCCTTCCCAGAAGAATGGCAGCTGTTATAGCTGCAAAGGGGGGACCAACTCCATATTGATGCCTATGGATTTAGAATGGGGATGTCATATAAGTTCCTGTAGGTGTGATGGTCAGGTGTCCCAATACTTTCGTCCATATAGTGGATATTATTTTCTGATTTGAAAATCAATGGAAATTTGGTCCTGTAACCTTGGGACTGACAGTTATAAAGCACGGATTTTGTGTTTCCGGACCTTTGTGATTTCTGAGTTCCCGAATCGGCTTTCCAGAGGGTTTGGGGTAGCCGTCAAGTGAGCTGTAGCAGTCATGTGGGCTGAATATTCATATATTCATGTGTCAGGGTGCGAGGGGGGGGGGGGGTAGTGGGGGTTAGCACACGTCGATGTGGAGCGCGATCCGGAGTAGTATGGGGATCGCCTCGGGCTGGAGGGGCACAGTTGAGCTGTGTTCCCATCCCCGCGCCAGGCAGGAGCTCGCTAGAGGATCTATGGCCTTGTCAGGAGCCTGCCACCGTGTCCCGATTGCCGCGGGGTGATAAACGGGCTCGCCTGGGATAGCCCGAGTCACCACGCCCCCATGTTTTAATAACTTTGCACACAGCAGGGTGGCGCTATCCCGGTGCCCTCGGGGGGCACTCTAGCCTGCCAAGGCATGCTGTGGCCCATGTTGCGGCCCAGAGTTGGAGACCTTCGCGGAGTGCGGGAACCCTGGGAAGCTCCGCCCCTTCTATCACCAAGGCAGCAGACTCACTCGCCTGCACCTGCTAATCCTTGCCGACGCCTCGAGGCACATCGGAGGCACTAAGCCAGTGAGTCCTGTGCCCGGGTGCGACGCGAAAACCTTGTTACGGCCCCCGGGGTGAGGCGGAAGATGGATGGTTCTGGAAAGCAGCCTCAGCATGCGAGGTGCAGCTTATGACTATTTATTGGAAAGTAAGCTGAGAGAACATTACGGTTTGACACCGATGAAGCTCAAATCGACTTTTTTTGAGTCTTACTGCCACCTTGGTCTCTAAGCTTGACGCGGATACAGGCCTCAGATTTACCGACCCGGCTGGCCTCCTCGCAGCTGCTTGCGGGGAAAAAAATCATCTTGTCACCAGTAATGGTTCCAGTTAGCCTAGCATCTAAAGTCAGAGATTCCTCTCCATGCCAAACCAAATTCATTGCTGTGAGATGTTCCCTCCTGTGGAGCCCCTTATAAGATTTTGGGCACCAACTCGGAAAATCCAAAGTGTGAGTTTACGTCATCCGCAAAACATGTTCCGTTACCTGTAAACCTAATTGAGGGACATCACCTAATTGGTTACCTAAAACACTAATGTCCGTGTTGGCTTCTGAGGTGGTGAGAGCTGAGATCTGCGAGTAGCGGAGACGTGGCTTCTGGGACCTTCCTGCGCCTCTCTGAGTGGCTCCGCCCCCGTTTGTCTCCTGAGAGATTCACCAACCTCACCCATTGTGTTAATTACCCTTCGTTACTAAGGCTGCACTTGAGGTATTCCTCTCCATCTCGCATCAGGGTGTTGTGGCGTCAGTCTATGAGACATTTCTTTGCTTTGTCTCTCTTTTCTCTTTTTGTCATTATAAGGTAGCCGACATCCCATTCCTGTGAAGACAGCTTTAATAAAAAGCGGGAGAACCCTGTAAAACTTATCGACTAATGGGTGAAATAAGCGATGGGCAATCATCGGCGTTATTCATAGCACTCCTCGCAGCTAACCGGCCAATCAATGCTACCCAATTATAGCGCTAGCATAGCGTAGCTGATGACACGGTGGACCAGACGGCTGCCTTGAGGCTTTTAAAGGGCCTATTGGATTTGCTGTAAAGTCCATATCGGTTATTTTGAGGGCGGCCGTGCCGTCGTTTTCCCGTCCACTTGGCTTGAGCCTCAGCATCTCCGCAGGGACGCCGAGCGTTTACACCCCCCGCAGGTCCTGTTCCAGAGAGCACCTCCTGTGCTTTGCGTTCCAACAGAAAGTTTCCCGCCTCGATTTCCTAAGTCGTCGTTGAAACGCTCTGGTTCTGTCTACTGATTTCAAAGGGGGTCACCACTGAGTCCTGCTATTTAAAACGTATAATACCAGTTTATAGTGGATGAGTGTAATCACTTAAGCTAAATGAGTGACTTGTTACACTTAATGATACTGAAATTAGATAAATATAAAGACTGACAATCTAGTGATTGTTTAATCATGCTCTAATGCATATTCCAGTTTAAATGCTGAGTAATGGAAGAACATTAGACCAAAACATCTCTCTCTCTCTCTCTCTCTCTGTATATATATATTATTAGTGGCCTGTGATGACCTGGCGTCTCATTCATCATGTATTCTTGCCCGATGCTGCCTGGAATAGGCTTCAGTTACCCTCCCCCTCTGTGACCCTATAGTATCAAACACCCATCCATCCATCTTCTGCAAGAACTTATCCAGTTCTTGCCCATCCATCCATCCTTCCATCCATCCATCCAGCTTCAGTAACAACCTATCGAGTACAGGATCAGCCTGTCCCTGGCAACATAGGGCATAAAGAAGGGTAAATGGAAGGCACTCAATCATAGGTCTCATAGCCAACCAAACACACATACTCGATCCTACTGAAATGCACTATCTTTATTTTACTCTATATACTGGCCTTAATGAATGTGATAGATGTTCCCGCAAATTTACTGAAAGATCAAGTCCAGCCATTCTGTCATACTGGAGTAACAAGCAGTCGAACGAACGGGTGAAGCTATCTGAAAGTGTTCGAGAATCTGCAGTCATGCGCTGCCCGGGTGGTTCACAGCTCCTGTTCACGCAGACGCCAGTATGCCAGAGTGTTACGGAAGTGTGTATAACACAACGCGGTTTTCACTACGCTGCGCTGTCAATGAAAGGGGGGGGGGGGGGCAGGGATGAACCGTGTGCTCCCTTCTCTAATCTGGCTGGAGTGAAGCGGAAACCATCAGTTACCAACGGCTGATGACGTTAAATGAACGTCTTAATAAATTCGCAAATACATCATCTGGGCATGAAAATGGCTTTAATAGATTTGGGCATCTAGGCTTTTCCAGTCTCAAGGCAGCTTGGAGCAACTGGCCTGGGGAATGGGCACAGGACTGCCAGTGAAGTGTAAGGGATACTCAGAGAAGGGAAATCGTTCTCCCAGCACGGCGGCGAGTGAAGCAGGATGGACGCTGAATGCAGAGACACCTTTTTGCCCTTTTAATTGGTGTTTTTATGTAAAATGTTGTTTATTCTTAACCTGGACTGCAGTGAATCTGTTCCCCGGAAATGGTGGGTCATTAGTCTCTGCCGAAGGCTTGGGATGAGGGTCAGTTAGCTTTCTGCTGGGGGGGGGGGGGGGTCAGCTAGCATTCTGCAGTGGGGGTCAGTTAGCTTTTGGGGGGGGGAGGCAGTTAGCTTTCTGCAGGGGGGCTCAGCAAGTTTTCTGCAGTGGGTGGGGGGGGGGGGATGTAGGCCAGCTTTCTGTGGTGGCATTCAGCCATTGACTTGCGCTTCCACTCATTTGTCATGGTAATAGATGCAGCAGGGCAGAGAAGAGGAGGGTTTGAAGGGCGAGCAGCGTTTTGGAAGGAGTGAGGAGGGCTTGGAAGGAGTGAGGAGGGCTTGGAAGGAGTGAGGAGGGCTTGGAAGGTGTCAGGGGGGTTTTTGAGCATGAGGAATGCCTTAACTGGAAAGCTGTGATGAGACAGCCTGTGATTCTCCTAAATATGTCTCCCCACTAATTCCTCTGCTTGTTTAGCATGAAACAATCTGCCTCTGACCTTTATTGCACAGTCAGTTTAAGGAGCTGCTTCCAGTTTTAAATGTCAGGCAGTTTTCTCAGTCAAACCAATTGACTCGTCCTGGTCTTTTATATAATGCAGAGTAACGATATGCGTTAAATGTAGGTCAAGAATCGGCCTTGTCTCGTAACAGCCTACTGGAAGCTGTGTCTCACTTCCTGTTAGTGCACAGTACTAATTTCCTGGGTCTCACTTCCTGTTAGTGCACAGCACTCATTTCCTGGGTCTCACTTTCTGTAAGGGCACAGGACTCATTTCCTGGGTCTCACTTCCTGTTAGTACACAGTACTCATTTCCTGAGTCTCACTTCCTGTTAGTGAGCAGTACTCATTTGCTGGGTCTCACTTCCTGTTAGTGCACAGCTCCCATTTCCTGTGTCTCACTTCCTGTTAGTGAACAGTACTAATTTCCTGGGTCTCACTTCCTGTTAGTGGTCAGGTCTTACTTCCTGAATCTCACTTCCTGTTAGAGCACAGGACTCATTTCTTGGTTCTTGATTCCTGCTAGTGGTCAGGTCTCATTTCCTGGGTCTCACTTCCTGTTAGTGAGCAGTACTCATTTGCTGGGTCTCACTTCCTGTTAGTGCACAGCTCCCATTCCCCGGGTCTCACTTCCTGTTAGTGAATAGGGCTCATTTCTTGGGTCTCGCTTCCTGTTAGTGGTCAGGTCTTACTTCCTGGATCTCACTTCCTGTTAGTGAACAGGACTCATTTCTTGGTTCTTGATTCCTGTTAGTGGTCAGGTCTTACTTCCTGGATCTCACTGCCTATTAGTGCACAGGACTCATTTCTTGCTTCTTGCTTCCTGTTAGTGGTCAGGTCTTACTTCCTGGATCTCACTTCCTGTTAGCGTACAGGCATAGGGCAGAGTGTTTAAGGACTCAGCTTTGTATCCTTGAGGCTGTCATGTTCTCCCAGGTGTGCCTTTGCTACACTGCCCTTGGTTAAGGCATTTAGTCTGACTTATAGTGCTTCAGATTTCTGCTGTATAAACACATTAGCTGCACAATTTACCTGATAGATGTATAAATTATAAGTCCCTCTGGATAAAACCCAGCTAAATAATAATAATAATATTTATTCAACAGACAGAATCTATTAGATTTTTTTTAAAGCTAGTTCCAGTTTATTCACCCTGACAAGAAGGTTTATGGAAAGTGATGGAAAGTGCAGAGTTCAGGATCAGCCGCAGTTCTGAGACCTGAAAATCTCTGAATATTTAATTTCACTGGTGGGAACGTTGGCGGGAGAGATTCTGCTGCTGAAAGACACAATTCTTCTCGTCTGGGAGTGTGAAATATTAATCAAGTTTGATGCAGAGAGGCACAGACAGCGCCTACTGACCAGACTGGCACAGACGCGGTGCACGAAAGCATCCAGGAACATTATGCATGGAAGGCATCTTGGAGAATGTCACAGACGGAAGAATCGCGTGTTTGTCAAGCTGAGGTTACCGAAAATACCTCAACTCTTAACGGCCTGCTTGTTCCCTCTGATCCAGAGGTATAATGACCATAATCACTTGTGAGTCTTAAAGATGAGCTTCTAAATGGCATTTATTGCAATTGTTTATGTCAGCTGAGTGCATCCTCTGCAGTAATCAGACTGGAGACATGATGGGAATGAGCAATGGAGAGATGGTCGGGAGGATGTGGGGCTCCATTAACCCCCCGCAAACAGATTCTGTGTGAAAATCGGCCCGAGTGTAGTGTGACCGGCTGGCATTCTCATAACCAGCCATATTTCTGGAGGTGATCCGGTCACCAGCCACCGAGGAGACTAACGCTGGTGTTACACTGGCATCCGGGAGGATTACAGCACCCGAGATGGAAAGCCCCTTTCGAGAATTTGGGGTAGTTTCCAGAAGAATCCGGCTGGGCTTGGATTACATGGGGCCTGAGATTGTCCTGCTAATTGACACCTTTTTACAGTTTGGGTGGTGCTCACCTGGAGCCCTGAGGATGGCATGCAGGATGAAAGGGTAATCAATCCAGGGACAGGCTGCCGAGGGAGGGTTTCGACAGGCAGATTTGGTTAGACATGCCCCACGGATGGATTTGAGGGGTGGGTAGAGTGTCACTTTAGCAGTGTTAGAATTTCTGTTCTTCCCGCCCCCCTGACTGACGTACAGTGAGGTGCCCAAACAGCAGGAAGCCAGGATAGATCACATGACTCAGCGGTTACAGGTCGCTGCGCAAAACCGTCCACGTGCCATTGCTGTTTCCACATGACGCTACCACGCATCCGTGCTTCATGGGGTATTTTTACATACCGTTCTGCCAGAACCACAAACACGCTGCATTCATGGAGGGTGCCGGCTCACAAGAACCTGCAGGAGAAAATAACGTTGGGCGGGGGAGGATAATCAAGATTTAGCAACAAAAACCACACAAAGATGCAAGAATCCAATTAGGAGAGACAGGGTGTAACCAAGTGGCTGACTCACCATACCCCTGACAGGGCAAGGCGCTTCCACAGCCGGTCAGCAGGGGTGCTGAGAGACAGAAGCAATCAAACCCTGAGTGTTTGTGAGCCAGTATGTCAGATTACCATGTCTATCCCAAGAGCACATTCTCTAAGACTCATAATGCACCAAATCATCATTTGGGTAAGATCCTAACCCAGTAGTCCATCAGGGGGCAGTGTGTGGCAGACATTCTGTACCTGTAGCCCCTGGGAATTCTGCCCCCTGACCCCCCCCCCCCCCCCATGCCCCATCTGGGAGTGTGTCCCACACTGAGAGCATACTTGCCCCCGTGGCTTGGATTAACCCTTTCTTCACCTCATCCCCAACCTCTCTTCATGTTTACCTCCTCGCAGATTCCTGCCGCTTTCCGGGTTATTAAGCATGAAGTCGGCTTCTGGCTGTTGTTACTGGATGCGTCAGACACTCATTGTTACCAAAATGATCTATTATTATTTTCAAACATTTCCTCCCAGGCGATAAAAGACACTAAATGTTCCCAACTGTCCTCCATCGTTCTCGGCAAAATGGGCCCAAGGATCCGGCCTCATGCCATCAGATTGGCATGCATACGGCATGGGATGGCTGCTGCCGCTGCCCCCGCATGGTGGAATGGTGGTTGTGGGAGGCTGCGGCCAATCGCCCTGCGCACACACACACACGTGTGTAATTATATCTTTGTGGGGACTCTCCATTCATTTCTATGGGGAAGACCCTAATCCCAAACACTCTAACCCCTACCCAGCCCTAACCTTTCCAGTAAGTAACCAAATAAAATATGAGACATTTTGCATTTTTAGTTTTTTGATTGCATTAACAGATCTTTCTGGGGACGGCAAGCTCCTAAAAGTTTTTTGGACAAAAGGAAGCCACACTTCTCCAGCATGTCGTGGGCTGAAAGCGCTCAACTTGTTAAACAGGATCCAGAGAATCACCCAGCCATCAAAAGAGTTGTGGGCATGTGAGGCAGTGGAAGAGCCTGGAGACTGTGAGGAGGCAGCAAAGAGGAAGTGGCTATGAGACAGTGAGAAAGAGGAAGGGTCTGGGGGCTGTCAGGCAGCGGGAAAGAGGAATGGGCTGGGGACTGTGAAGCAATTGGAAAGAGGAGGGGGCCAGGGGCTGTGAGGGACTGGGAAAGTGGAAGAGCCTAGGGACTGTGGGGAGGCAGCAAAGAGGACGTGACTGCGAGGCAGCGGGATTAGGGAGGGGTGTGGGGACTGTGAGGCAGGAGAAAAGGGGAAGGGGCCAGGGGATGTAATGTCACAGGAAAGAGGAAGGCGCTGGGGACTGTGAGGCAGCAGGAAAGAGGAAGGCGCTGGGGGCTGTGGGAAAGAGCAGGAGTGTGGGGACTGTGAGGCAGGAGAAAAGGGGAAGGGACAGGGGGCTGTCAGGCAGTGAGAAAGAGGAAGGGGCCAGAGACTTATAGGCGGCAGGAAAGAGGAAGGCGCTGGGGACTGTGAGGCAGCAGGAAAGAGGAAGGGGTTTGGGTCTGTGGGGCAGGAGAAAAGAGGAAGACGCTGGGGGCTGCGGGAAAGAGCAGGGGTGCGGGGACTGTGAGGCAGGAGAAAAGGGGAAGGGATAGGGGGCTGTCAGGCAGTGAGAAAGAGGAAGGGGCCAGAGACTTATAGGCGGCAGGAAAGAGGAAGGCGCTGGGGACTGTGAGGCAGCAGGAAAGAGGAAGGGGTTTGGGTCTGTGGGGCAGGAGAAAAGAGGAAGACGCTGGGGGCTGTGGGAAAGAGCAGGGGTGTGGGGGCTGTCAGGCAGGAGGAAAAGGGAAGGGGAAAAAGGGGACAGGGGGCTGTCAGGCAGTGAGAAAGAGGAAGGGGCCAGAGACTTATAGGCGGCAGGAAAGAGGAAGGCGCTGGGGGCTGTAAGGCAGCAGGAAAAAGGAATTGGTTGGGACATGTGAGGCATCAGAGGGTCTTCTGTTTTTTCCTTCTTTATGCTTTTTCATGTGCAGAAGCTAGAGGAAGTTTTAGCCCTGTGATTAAAAATAAAAGCAATAAACTGTAAAACATGCAGGGACACGAAGGGCAAGCAAAACTCACGTGGAATGGAGAACAGTAACACAAACAGAGAGGAACAAAAGAACAATGTGTGGAGAGGAAGGGGAAGCGTGGAGAGGAAGGGGAAGCGTGGAGAGGAAGGGGAAGCGTGGAGAGGAAGGACCATGTAGGGGCAGCTGGTGCCCCTCCCCGGCGTGAGGCTGGGTAAACGGGCGACTCAAGTAATGAGTTAGAAAATTAGAGCTGAGGCTTAATCACTGCACTGAGCATTTTATAAATAAGTGGATTATTAAAACAGCAGTCACTTGCTAATTCTGATACAAAGCGACTTCGATCATAAAGAGTTTCTTCCCCTCAGATGCACCCGCAGCAGTGGATTACAACAGTAATAGTATCACCTGCAGTAGGGGGGGTGTCGTTAGTGTAAAGTCAAAGGCAGAATTCAGAGCAGAACTTGCTGGTCCGAGCAGCTTCTGGTACATTCTATAATGCTGAAACAGGCCTCTCCTCCATCGGTAATGACCTGGATAATTAATAAAACTTATTAAACATCCATCACAGGCTCAACAGGCCGGCCACCATGACCCCCGCTGCTCTAAGCCCCCCTCCCCAGGTGTAAGCCCTACTGTACTCATGGGTACGAAATCGCCAGGCGACAGGGGAATTGTCGAGGACCGTGCAAGGTTGCTCTCCTGAAATACGGCACAGTTGTCTGTCGGATCACAGCCCCTGGCCAGCAGGGGGCAGTACTTCTGAACTGTAGGATCCACCCATTCCTGTGACTTGGCTTTAATCTCCCAGACTGCACACTGCTTCTGATGCCCCCCCCCCACCCCCCTATCTATGGGGAGGGGAGGGGTGAGAAATATCTTCACTTTACAAGGTTTTGCTTTCAGATGCCAGCGTGCATTCTCAGCATGTGGGGGAGGCTTTGGCACCCCCTAAACGCACCACACGACCCCCCCCCCCCCCAGATGCACCCTGCAAGCCCATCTTCATATCGTCAGTGTGACCTTTTTGATAAGGTTGTTCTTCATCATGTGTTCATGTCCGAAGTCGTCAGGTACACAATAAACCTCATCATGCTCACACAGGAAAAGTAAAGCTGAGAAGTGGCTCTGAATGTGGGGATTATTATGGGATGGCTTTTCATGGCTACATAAGTGCTCTCCTACAGTGAGTGTTCTGGAGATGTGGTCGACCTTTGGAACCAAAGTATAAGATGGGAAGGATATTTTAGTTTTATGAGTTTATATCTCATAAGCTACCGAACCTGAGTTTCAAAGCCCCTCGCAGCTGACTTAAGACATGTGCAAACAGATGCATTTGTTAGGCAGGTAAAAAGAGATTGTTTGAAACCCAACGCCGTCTTTGTGTTCAGCCATTTGAAACAGGCGCCTGCCCGGCAGGGAATAGCCTCAAACAAGCACGTTTCCTGTTTTTCCAGAGCAGTTTTGAAGATTTTTGTCACTTTCAGAGCAATCAGGGTAGTTCTCCTTGTGCGAGTTGGTTTAATTATTCACTAATTCAATGCACAGATGACCGTTTGTAATTCATTCATCTTTTTTTCATTTCTGCACCCATCTGCATCCGGTAAAGTTCCCAAAAATAGATCCCCAATCGATACTGACATGGGATTAAATTCATAAATTTTGTGATGTCAAAACGGGGGCTGGTATGTTTGCCATTTCATAGGAGTGGACCCCCCTCGTACGTCAGTGCCTTCGCCTCTCATTTAGGATTTTCCCCTCTGGAAAGTAGTTTGGCTCCATACCAAAACCCTGAATGATGCACTGCATTGATTTCAGACCAGTTATCATTTTAGGAATAATAACGTGATATAATCAGGAATGATCGTTAGAGGCGCTGAACCAGTGGCAGCCTGAGAATGAATGAATGGCAAAAAAGCCAGAATCAGTGGGCAGGAACACAGCGCCGGTACTGCAGCACATCTTCTAATCATCTTAACAATCTTCCGCTGTCCGCGTCCCAAATGTTGCTGGCTTCTGTGTTTTCCCCGCCGGAGCCCCGTGGCTTTCTCGCTTTGCTCTGGGAAAAGCGCATGGATCGTTCAGAGACAGCCGAGCGACTCCCCGGAAACCTCAGCGACGGGGAGAACGTGCCCCCCCCCCCCCCCCCCTTCATCTCCGGAGAGAGAGCCGTCAGCCGGGAAGATCGCTCCGTCATGTCGCGTCTAGTCAAAGCAGAGATAACCTTTACGCGTCTGCCTGAGGCTGCGGAATATCTCCGAATTTGAAATCTGATACCTCTTTGGGGACTCTTCCTTTTCAGAAATGATGTTCTTGGGTTAAACATTTTAAATGAGGCCGCTGGTTTGGCTGCTGTAACCGAATGTGCCACGTTTGGGATGGGCTTTATAAAAAGACGAGCTGGGCTCATCCTCTCAAGGAAAACTGGGAAATAATGAAACGAGTCTCTTCTGTTATGCAGAACGATTTTTTTTTTACATCGGTTCTTTCATAAGGTGCCCGGTTCTGTTTCTCCAGTGGGTCGTGTCCGATTTGTAAATTTATTAAACGATATCGCAGTGAGGTACAAAAACGGTGGCATTAAGCACTGACTCACTGGCGCTTTCTGGTTTCATCCATCCTATCCATGCTGCGAAGAAACAAAACAGTTATTTTTATAAAAATGGTATTGGGAAAAGGGCCATTTCAAAAATGCTGCGTTGCCATGGTCACGCCGCATGGTGTGGGGGGGGGGGGGGGGGGGTTGGGTGCAGGAGGAAAAATCCAGATAAAATGCAGCTAGAGACTGTTTAGTCCTCAGGAGAAGACGCTGTCCCCAAGAAGGCACTGTCCTGAAGAAGGCATCGTCCCCAAGAAGACACTCAGTTCCTTCATCTACACATTCTCTCCTCTCAGAAGAACACAGCGCCCCCTTTTGTGAGAGAGACGCACATGATACTTGCTGTGAGGTCCCCTCCCCATTCAGAGCCTCACTCCTCTGCCCGCAGACAGAAATATCTCTTCAGAGGACGGAAAAGCAGGGAAGCGCCGCCCTGTTGTATTTTTATTTGGTGCCGTTAGCGAAATCGCACCTGAATCTGCATTGTAGGCACAAGGCCTTTGCTGCATCCAGCTCCAGCACCACCTTCAATTCCATTAAGTCAAAAATCAAATTTCCCCATTTCCATCATAAGACAGGCAGGATTCCCTTCAAAATATTGCTTTGTGTAGCGAGTATGCAAAACCAAAATAATCCGCCTGCACAGAAAATATCGACCTTTTCCAGGCTTATTTTTCACAAAGGTTCTCCGGAATAACTTATCCAGACCGACGGCTGGAATTCCGATGCAGGTCTGGGAATTCGCGCTGTGGATTTACATTTGACTTGCAAAGGGCTGGGGGCTTCGGTGGGTGGGCGCTGCTGTTCGTTATTGATCTGTAGCGATACCGAAACGTCTGTCCATCCGCCCACGGCCCGGTCAGACCGCCTTCAGTCGCCGCACTCCCTGCCGCGATCCAAGGGCCCTAAATGGATTATGGAGATTGGCACGCATGAGGCCCCGTCGGTGGGATGTCCCACGAGGAGAATTCGGAGCCAATTAGACACCTTTCAGAAGCGATTACGGGATTTATACGTTAACCACACGCCGCTCGTTAACTGTGACGACGCAGAACTGCCCTCCCGCACTGGCAGAGAGGCTTCAGCCGCTTGGTGAATTTCGGCAGTGGGTCCCGGTCGCACTGCCACCTCCCCTCCCTCACTGTCACTGCCTCTGTTCCCGCAGCTCCTCGCCATGCCGTCTGCCCAGTGAAGACTGGATCGGCACGGCGCGGCTCCTAGGTGCAACGTTACCGGGACTGTCCCTGTCGCGCTCCTCGCTGGCGCCCCTGTTAATGTGCTCAGTTTCTCTTTACCCCCATTCTGCCCTTTTTATCTCCTAATTTATACAATTATTGAAATGATTATTACTTAATTACCACTTTTAACCTCGGTGATATATTGCCTGGAATTGAATTAAGTAAAGTGACCTCTATTAAAGTCTTTTAATGGGCTTAAGCAATATGGGACAGAGATATGCAGGCTCTCTGAAGGCTGTTCAGCTACTGGGTGGGGACATGTGCTGGTGTGTGTGTGTGTCAGTGTGTCTGTGTGTGTCTGTGTAACTTTCTGAGAATCACATGACTTTTGGCAGCAACTTATACTAATTTGAGATAATCTACCAGTACGACAAAAGACTCAAAGTGCCTCCATTCACAGATGATGTGTCTGCGTTTAGCTGGAATGACCCCAGGGGTCATGTGACAATCCCTTTTCTCTCCGCATCCCAGACAGCTGCAGATAGCGATCACTGATACCGACGGGGAGAACTCATCACATCAGGGGGAGCAATTAATCACCTCATTCTCTCAGTGTTATATTCTTGCAGAATAAGCTCTAAGGTTGTTTTATTTTCGTTATTTCTGGCCCTTAGGATCGATTGGTCATGTCTGCTAACGGGAAGCGACTGTGCCGATTGCTCATTCTTTGACCTGCATAAACACACGTGGGCCAGTGACATCACCTGCAGGCCGGCTTGAATGAGGAACATCAGGATGCCTCATTAGCACCTCGCCGGCTGATACATTCTGCAGCGAGTCGCCACGGTAGCTTAAGATGTCCGCGGGCCATGCGGAGATCCGGTCTGCTGGACGGGTCCAGCCGAGGCCACCATATGTCACGCTCATCGGAAGGGTCAGAGGTCTGCACGCTCCTAACCCAGCCGCGGCACCCTGCTCGCAGCCAGGCTGTTACATCATCATTGCTCTGATGGGAACTCGGGGTTTCCGGAAAGTTCCCAATAAGGGAACATATGTCCCGGCCGGTTTGTGATGTACATACATATACCTCAAAACGAGAGATTAACAGAAAAGAGGCGCCTTCATTTCTGGTTTGGCCTGAATTATGTTGAAGACGATGCCTTATTCAGCACCTGGGCTAGGCGGAATGATCTGGAGCCGGTGTGGGGGTGACCGTAGTGTGGGGAGAGAGGCCGCCTTTTAATTTGCTGCTTATTTTCTAGGTTTAAGGGGTGGATATGGTCCATTTTCCCCATAAGCGGCGTGAAGCTGACACCAAGGAGACTGAGATGGGGGAAAAAAATAAATCTGCTGTCTTAGTTGGATGGAACTCAAATACATCCCAAAATACATCTTAAAATGCATCCTAAAATACACCCTAAAGAGGGTAAGGGGTCTGTGAGCTACGAGAACACAGCAGCCTGGGGTTCTGTGAGACCTAAAGGGCATCAGCCTCCACCTCCATGAGAGAAACAGTGTGCGTGTGTGATTACCTGTGTGTGTGGAGTCCAGGTATGCATTACATTGTGGGGACCAAATGTCCCCACGATGTGATAAGAGCCTGTTATTTGATGTTGTGGGTACTATTTTTTTCAGTCACCACAAGTGGAAATTCAGTTTTATAAAAAAAAATCTGTGAATGCAATTGTCACGATCGGTGCAGAACCTTGCGGCGATCATGCGGGCAGGCGTGCAAAGACTAGGCCCGACAGGCAAAATCGGGTTTAAAACTACGGGTTTAATTAGGGAACTGGGAACAGGGACCATAGAACAACACGAAACCACACCATAACCACAATGACGGACACTGGGAACGGGTAAGACCAGGACTTAAATAGACAGGACTGGTTGAACATAATCAGACACAGCTGGAGACGATCCGGGAGGCACACGTGGGTAATCAGGCGGCGTGGCACACATGAGGAGCGGACGAGCCGGGTATCACAGCTATCAAAAAACTAAAAATGCCAAAATACTTGTATTTTTTTGGATACTTATGGTTAAGGTTAGGGCTGAGTGGGGGTTAAGGTTGTTCTTTTGAGATTTGGGTTTTGCTCATAAACATGAATGAAGAGTTCCCACAAAGATGTAGGGGGGGGGGGTGGCTGAACTGTGATGGAATCAGGCCAAATGTAGGTCTTATCCCTCCGGTACCTCAAAACCAAACTGTGAACTCCGTGTAGAGCGTAAACCGCAGGCCTGACCTGCCGAACTCGGTATGGTTGTGAAGGCTGTGGGTGTTTCATGGCAGGAAGGTAGCTGCGTTGTTTGTTCTCCTGAAAGAGGACGCTCTCAGCGGGTGGTGGCCGTACACTAGGTCTTCCTTGCTGAAATCTACGAGGGTCTGCACTTGGAGAATTCACAATCGCAACCGGAACTCACTTTATTGGCAGCTACACCTACATTCACTAGAAGTCTGTCTTGGCAGTATTGGTGTGTAGAAAATAAATTAAAAAATAATAAAAATAGATTTAAAATATGAGCAATTATGCCAATCAATACAGATTACAGTCAGTAATTGGTATTTACGAAATGTACATTGTAAGTTTATGGCTTAGAACCGAATTCCTGAAAAAATACAAATAATGTTTACACTAAGTACTAAGAGTGCATCGTTATATGCAGAAAGACCAGAAAGGGCAGTAAATCTGCTCAACACTCACTGCTGAAATTATCAGTTCTTTTTTAAAAGTTTTATTGTGGCAGCGAATCAGCGAAGGAGCTCTTGGTACGTCTGAAAGTGGCATCGGAGACATTTCCTGCCCCCGATCGCAGATGTGCTTGTGTCTCTGCAAAAAGACCAGCAAAACTTCCGCGCTCATTCGCTAAATCGTTTGTCCCTCGTCCAGCTTATCCTTCCGTCATTAAAGCTGTAAATAGATTTTTCTCATAAGTCTCGCCGGAGTTATTCAGCAAGACGCAGCAGCGAGTGTCCTGTTGCAGCTGGGAGGTGGGGGTAAATGGGGGGAGGGGGGCCAGTGACTCAGCCCATCAAACTCACACTGGGGCAGGAGGGGTCGAGAAGGACTCTCCAGGCTATATTTATAACCCTTATTCTTCATGCATTTCTATTAGCTGTCCGGAATTACTTTTCCTCTTTTTTTATTAATGTCAATCAAAATGACCAAATTAGACCATATTCATGATTATATAGTTGCTAAATGCCTTATTTTTTCCATATTCCTGCCTTTCAGCAAGCTTTAAATCACCTGACATGCAAGGCGGTCGACTTTGACCGCCCCCATGACATCACTTCCTGAGTTTACCTGCTTTCCCACAGGCCGCTGCCTCCATTACCCAGGCTTTCCGGCTCTCCCTCATTAAGGACAAAATGGCCGTCATGGCCAGTGCATTGTGGGTACCCAGGGAAGACTTACGGCTGAGCGACAGGCAGAAGGGCACACAGGGGAGGAATTATGCACCCACCCGGCCGATCCCCCTTCCCGGGCCCTTGGTGACAGGTCCATAAACCTGCTCCCTGCAGACCCAGCAAGTCTCGGGCCACTCACTCAGGATCAGCATTAATATCGGCTGTGTCGACAGAGCAGCTCATGGCGCCGAGTTAGACATCGGTCTCTGCAGCGCCGCTGTCATATTGTAAAACTTACACTCTCCGTCCTGCCCGTGCTCCGTCGCTCGTTCGCCCCCTCGCTCTGGCTGTGTGATGGATGCTTTCGGGATGGCAGGCCACGCCCTGAATGTCTCCTTCTGTTGCGGGTAATGGGATCTCGGGATAGATAACGCACGGTGCGGGTTAACAGGCTCTGTCGCCCCCGCTTTGGGGAAACGGCCCGCCCTGTCGTGCCAGGAGTCAGCCAAGGAGACGGCAGGGAGCCGACGCAGAAGCGCAGGTGTCAGTTTGCCCCGACAAGCCACATTCTTCCGCTATGACTCTTCCTTCGTTCCATCATTCACTCCTTCATTTACTCCTTCATTTGTTCCCTCCCTTACACTGTCTTTTGCTCCATCATTTGCCCCTTTATTTACTCCTTCATTTACTCCCTTCTTTGTGTCATCTTTTGCTCCATCATTTATTCCTTGGTTTGCTCCTTGATTTGCTCCCTCATCTGTGGCCTCATTCACTCCTTTGTTCACTCCTTCTCCGCTGTTCACTCCTTCACCGCTGGTCACTCCTTCATTCGCTCCACCTGCTGGTTCTCGGCACCGTGCTCCCTTACAGATCCTTGGAGTTACCAAGGGTTGTCGCTAAGTGTTTTTAAATATGATTTAACATACCTGCTGCTTCTCTTACGTCCACAGAAAATGGTTCCTGTCTCACAATCTGCCCTCCCACGGGCACCAGCGTCATAAATATTACCCTCCGTTATGTGTTCCTTAGCCCCCCAAGGGAGGAGCTTTTGACTCCATCCCCCTGCCCTCCCCCACAGATGGTGTCCCCCACCTCAGTCCCGGTTTCCTGGAGTTGGTTCCAGGCTCAGCAGGACCCAGCTTTGGCCAGCAGTTAATGGGAGCGGATGGACTTCAGTTCAACCTCAGTACATGTTTCAGTTTATTGCAAAGTGTTGAGCTCAGGTTCACAGAATCACAAATTCGCCTGATTCCATTCTGATGTCATGTCGCTGATTTGACAAAAAAAAATCACAGAGCTTCTCATTCTTGGAAGATTAAGAGCCTGGAAGCTACCTCAGATTCTCTCGCTCAGCTGCTCCAGGTCTGCACGAGATGAAACAAGCTTTAATTACGCCTGTTTTTCCTCCAAGGAATACAAAGCGCAAATTGAAAATAAAACCCTGTTTTTTTATCAGGTAATGTTTCAATTTCAGGTGCATTCATTTCACCGTCAGTGACCAGGAGATGATTTATGACCTGGGGAACATTTTGTGAAGCTGTGCAGAGGCTCGATAAGTCCGCTGTTCACAGGAGGGGGCTTCACACAAGTTGGTGGAGGATCCTGTCCTGTGCAGAACTTGGGTTGTTATTACTGGGTGCCTTCTATGTTGTAGCTGGGCCGCTCTGATAACACCTCACTAATGACGGTGACCTCTGCTCATTTTTCACTCGGTGACAGCGGGAAAGGGGATTAATCTCAAATCGTTTCCCTTTTAATTTTGCCATTAGAAAAGGGGCCCTTTCTGCTGTGACATCATACTCTCATCTTTCCTGTGGAGGGTGGGGGCTGGGCGGTTCCTGCGCTGTGATCATCCAGGTGGTGGCGACGCCAGATAAGCTCCGTAGATATCTTGAGACTAACCACGGTCAATTCCTACCTGGACATCTCTACAGTCCTCCGGCAACCATCTTGGAGAGTTTGTCCATCGTGGGAGAGAAAATTCTCAGGACAGTGTACAGTTAGGGCAGTGTGGAACTGTGTGGGGCCCTCGTAAATAACTGTCATTAATCTCGAACCCGAGATTCCTATGAAATGCCACTGCCAGTATGTAATTTTTTTTTTTCAAAAGCCCATTTTGCAAAATTAGTTTATTACAAAAGTTTTTTTTCAAGCATCGGGCAGATGGCAAGCTAATCAGAGCAGCTGCTAGCGTAAGTGGGAACCTTAAGGGCAGCCCACCGAGAGAATGAAACATGCTACGCTCTCACTCCGCGCTAACGGGATTAGCGGTTCGCCCCGCTGCTAGTCAGCGACCAGCAGCACCCTCGTTTTATTTAGTGCCCAGAAACGCACTTCATATATACATACTTTTGGAATTGCGGGGCAGCTGGTCTTTCGCATGAAACACTGCAAACAGCAGCTGTCATGGGGCAGTTATAATATAACACGCCGCAGGATGCTGTGTGTGGCACCTCTGCCATCTCGGAGGGGCCCGTAAACCCGCCGGCGTCTGCTGGTGACCCGGGTAACGATGCCGTATCTCAGACGTGAGGCGTGAACACAGAACGAGAGCATTTGTCGTTCCCGTCGGATCGCGACTGACGTGACCCGCTTGGGGATTACGCCAGATCGAAATGGATTCTCTGTTATGACGGCACAAGGAAACACCTTTAAACGACTCGGTATTCGCAAGATGATCATTGTCTTTATGATTCGTACTGCATTCCGGCTGATTGGCCTCCCCGCATTCTTCATCGCATTGTGAGATTCGTCTGTTTCCTGCTTTGGTCAGGTTACCCCCAACGTTAACCTCGGTCGGGTCTTTTAAAACGGGACAGCAGGGCTCTGAGAGTGGGTCGGACCTTTGCGGGGTGGAAAGGGCCCGTGGGCGAGAGCCGGGGGGGGCGTCCAGCACCTACATCAGCTCTGTATGGATCCACCAGCAGGATTGATCAGCTGGACCTGCTGCTCCAGTCTGTGAGGCCGTAATGTGCTTAATGGGAAGGTAGAAGTACCAACCACTGGATGGGGAGATGCTATGTGTGTGTGTGTGTGTGTGTGTGTGTGTGTGTGTGTGTGTGTGTGTGTGTGCAAGCGACTGTGCACCACTTGCTACTGTATCATGGTATGACCTCAGAACAAAGACGCATCCCCCATCCTGTACCAAGATTCCATGACCTTAGTAACCACAGCCCCCTTGCCCCATGAATGCACCCCCCCCCAGCCCTGTCTTGTGCTCTTCCCTTAGCATTTCCCGTCCTGCTGCCCACCCCCCAGCACCCCCCGTGTCCCCGAGGGTGTTATGACATCTCTGAGGACGCAATGGCAGACAGCCCCTTCAGGTTGAGCGATGGACCCCCGACAGACCCGGTCTCCATATCGTCTGGTCTCCCTATGCTCCTTTCCCAGAGGCATACTGGAGCACTCGTCTCCACCTGTCCCTGTCCCCATCCGTCCCCTCCGCTGCCTTCGGACAGGACCCGTAGCTCAGGGGAGGTGCCATGAGGGAGGAATCATTGTGGTATTTTGAATAGAATCTAGAAAGAAACGCGATTTGGCAGAGATGTCCTGCATTCTTTCCCAAGGCTGCAAACTGATCATTTGGTATTTTTCTCCCAGGATGCACTGCACTTAATTTTCTGATGTTTTCATTGTAGCCAGGGATGGGGATGGGGGGGGTGTGTGCAGGGGCGGTAAGAAAGCTCGAGTGGCCGATGCAGAAGGGGATGCTGTCTGTCCCGTAATGTCAGAGCTTGGAAGCAGCCGTAGAACGTGGAAAACTGACCTAATTCCCAGAGCACTGGCGTCGGGCCTCTCAGATGTTCGGGCCAATCAGAGACACCCACGGAAGGTCATTAATGCTGTGAGAAAAGGGACACTGGGATGCAGCCAAGCGACCCACAGGCGCTAAGACTTATGGGAAATGAAGCTCCTGACCACTTTCCCAGTTTCCTCCTGACGTCTCTGAGATTATTTGCGCAACCAAAGGCAGATGATTCTGGAAAGTGTTGCGGCTCAGACCCAGAGAGTATCCTGCCATTCCAGCATGGTCCGTGGTCCCTGGGGGCCTGAGCGTGTGACACTCCAGCTTCATGTGCCGACAAGATAAGATTGATAAGATTAAATAAGATAATAGTTTGAAGGCTGCTCTGGGGGGGGGAGCACTAAAAAAATTAATCACCCCCAGTACAACCTCCCCCTCTCATCATCACCCCATAAGAAATCTAAGAAATAGTAATATTAAAAGCGTGGGGGGGGGGGTGGTCAGGGACAAAGGTTCCGTGTGAATGAAAGATGTCGCTTTCATCCAGTGGAACATTTTAGGGTACAACAGAAAGGCCTTCCTGTGATTAATGAACCTCCATCCCGTCTCTGAGACGAGAAACAAGACGCTGATCTGTCTGGATAAATAACATTACTGGCTATTTTTTAGCTGTTCTTCAAAAGATGAGAGGAAGTGCATGTGCTTTTACAGGCTGACAGTGTGAGCCGTAACAGCCACAAAGAGGCACGAAATGTGGTCAGAAACTCAAGCGAATAAAGCGCAGCTATTTCTGCACCTAACACTGTATTTTTAAACAGTCTTTTACAGCATTAACCTGCAAACCTTTTATCACTGGTTAGAAAAAAAACAGTGAGGCTCTTATCAAATTGCAGGAAACATTTTTCGAGAAGAGCGAGGCGTTTTGCTCCCGCAGGAGGGCGGCTGGGGTGGGGGGGGGGACGGTTGGGGGGGGACGGGTGATGCAGAGATTTAACCTGCAAATTACCGGCGTGAGAGCCAGCCGAGACCGTGCCCACTTTCCACGTTCACCCCATACTCACGGTCCACTCGAAGGCTCTCAGACCCTTTAAAGGAGCGGCTGTGTTGGATTCGAAGGCCGTCCACAGGTACGAGGGCCACAGTAGAGGTGAAAACAAGCTCCCGGCACGTTCCATGGAAATCGTGAAAGGGGCCTGGGCGGAATGAAAATGGACCTTGTTGCGACCTGCCAAGCTCTCGCCGTGCATAAAATGGATGCCACGTCAGACCAGCCAACGCCTTCGTGAGCTCGCACGTCTGCCAGCGTTAATTGGTTCATTATCGAGGGCCTCTTTCACATGACCTTTAACCCCTTGTGTTTGTTTAGAGTTGTGTCTGTGTGCCCGGCGTGCCCAGACTCCCTTCTTCCAGAATCTTCCACGCGGCTGCACCCCGCCCCCCAACGTTTTTTTTTTTAAAGTTTAATTACCTTCTCGATCGATAAACGCTCATCCAGACAGCCGGCCGAGGAGATAAAGGATGCCCAAGTCGTGGGTGAAATCCACAAACATCAGGATGCTGGAGTTTTCAGCGCAGGTTATAGATGCTGTCCGGAACACGGGGCCCCTGCTCACCTTAATGACGATTAAATAGACATCCCTCAGAGAAAACTATTCTGTCTTGTTTCCTCAGATGCTCTGGCCGATCACATGATTGCCCCGTTTACATTTGTGGCCTCTTACGCAAGTGAGAGCAAGCCCTTCGAGGCAGGAGACTGCCTGATGTGCCCTGAGCCTGGGGATGTGGTTAACCTCATTACCACCAGCGTGACCTCATCTCCCTCAGACCTGCCTCAGAGGGTCTCTTTTACAATGTAAATGTAGCCGTTGAGGTATCCACATGATTAAGTATAAGTATTCACACTGGCCCTGTCAGTGCCATTTAAATGGTCTGTATGAGGTTTATTTCATGGCAGTGAATCCTGACCCCCAGAGAGTGGGTGACTCCTCCCCCTGCTCAGAGTGGGCGTGGCCTGCGAAGAGTGAAAGTCACTGTCAACTGGGAGGTTATGGGAAATCTTCAGTCACACCTCCTTGCGTGCGAGGAATGTTCCGAACCCAGATTCAGGCACAGCATAGTTACACATTGGGTGGTGCTGTGTGTTATTCTGTTTGATTCAGTGTGTAATTCTGTGCAATTCTGTGTGTAATTACATATGTAATCCTGTGTATTTCTGTGTGATTGATTCGGTGTGTAATTCTGTATCGTCGTGTGATTCCATGTGTTGTTCTGTTTGTGATTCCGTGTTTAATTCTGTGAGATTCTGTGTGTCATTCTGTATGTTTCGCTCTGCAATTCTATGTGCATTTCTATGTGAAGCCATGTGTAATTCTGTGTGATTCAGTGTGTTATGCTGTGTGATTCAGTGTGTAACTCTATGTGTAATTCCGTATGTAATTCAGTGTGTAGTGATGTGCAATTCGGCATGTGATTCCTCTTGTAGTACCACGTGCTGCGTTCGGATCCCGCTGAGTGTGACCCTTTGCCAGCCACCCGTGCTGCAGTATCTCCGGACCGCTGTCTTGCCATGATTGAAGGTCTGTGTCTAATCACCTCCTTCGCCGTGCTGAGCATCTGGGGTGTCAGCCTGTCTGCTTCTCAGACGCAAGGGGTGTCCTTCTACACGCTTAAAGACGCCTCTCTGATTCAGCGCGGCGACGGTGGTGATTGTCACCCGCTCGGCTTGTTGGGAAGCCTCCAGTTTGTCAGCGAGCGATAAAGCATCCGCCGGTGGGTTAATTGGACCGGCGCTGCCCCGCGTGCCGACGGATCCGATCTCCGCGCCGCTCCCCGTTTCGTGCCTGAAAAGAGGCTATACGAGTCGTCTTACTTACCGTCCTCCTATACCGATTTCCAGTTCGTTTGTTTTTTTTTTCCATGCAATTTTCCACTTAATGGTTTTAATATGCAGATTTGTGAGAACTTACTGGGAAAGTGGGACAGAAGAAACTAGGAAGTAGCAGCTGAGTTATTAAGTGGAGGAGGAGGATGAAGAAGGTGGAGTTCACCCTGACAAAGTGCTCAGCCCCCATGGGACATCAACACCCCGGTAAATTAAAGCAAAAAGGACCATACTATATGTATGAACCTCACGAAACGTGTTTCGGCTTGCATATTACCTGTCGCTTTCGTCTGCCAGTAAGCAGCCTTTTTGGTTGTTTCGTTTATTCATTTTTGTTTCCGCCACATTTTATTATACCCGTTGAAAGGGATATCAGTGTTTATTTATTTTGAATATGTAGCAAATTAAACGTAATTGCGTTTAATTTACGCATACCGAGTCGTGTTTCCAAGCGGAAAGGAGGGGCATTGAAAGGCTGCCTTCTCCAACAGCAGTAGGAGGTCAAACCGTCACTGTTCAACTTTTTACACAGACTCTGTGGCTTTCATTACAATATGAACGATGTGCATTTTGCATTATATGGGTCAGGGAAAGCAAGCCATGTTTGGTGTAATGTCTTTCCATACTTGAGGGTTATACACAGCACTTCTTTTCCAATATTAAGACAAAAAAGGAAGAAAATCTAATAAGATTCAAAGTAGTTTCCTTTCCTGTTCTTTGTGTATAATTTATGTTATGTGTAAGATGGGTAGAGAGCTTCGGAAATCAGGACCGGGGGGGGCACAGATCAGGATATGGGGGCTCAGGAAGCCTAGGCCAATGGGGCAGCATGTGTCCAAGGGCCAGGAGTAGACTGGAAAGGTCCGGAACGCCGCTGTCTGTCGAGAGTCATCTGACCATGGAAGGTCATATGACCCATAGTTTACCAAGGAATTCAGGTGAAGCTGGGCTTTTCCTGGGTGTGACGAGGCAATGGGGCAGGTGCAGCAGTTATTAAACATGGGAGGAGCCACAGTGCTGCAGGTTCAAGCCCTGCCTTTTGCATCATCACAGGCTGTGTTCCGCGTGTGTCTGATGGCTCATTAGAGCAGACCCTCTCCCCCCTGAATGTTATATGTATTTATGGAACGGCGCTTAAATTTGCACCCTCATCTCATTCACATTTTCTCATGGAACACGCCTTAGGTGACCCAGGTCCCGGCACACAAGGATGTGTAGAAGCCCTGACCTTATCAGCCTGTGATTTTATGTACCTCAATCTCAACTGTTCTCTTGATTTTTTTTTTTTCGTTTTGTTTTTTTTTTTGTCTGTTGCTGTCTTAGATGATTGTTTTTTTGTCACTGTAGTCATCCAGGAGGAAAAGAGGCTCACTTAGTTTGTTTGTGCACCTCATATTTGTCTGGTGTTTAATGTCTTTATTATCCGGCTGAACTCACAGGCCGCATCTCGGGAATAAACAAACGAGATGCCGAGACACAGCGATTCCAGTGTGAACGAAGCCGGCCGTTTGTTTGCGGTGGTCTCACGTGGCGGAGCTTTGGTGTTGTTTATCCCGACTCGAGCGCGATTTCTGGCCATCGGCCTGGCAGATTCTACTCTTGACAGGCAGGGGGGGCGTAGCTGAGCACCTGGCCAAAGTGACCAAATTAAGGCAGGAAGGCAGGCAGGAAATGAAGGCCGCTGATATTGAGTAATGTTAAGGAGCTGTAACCAGAAATACAAATGGGAGAAAAACGCAGTCAGGCCAGAGCAGACGATGGGCAAGAAACAGGATGAGATTGAAGACGAGTTTGTCAGGCTGGTAACGGACTTCAGCGACAGAATTCTGGCAGTCAGAATTAAATATTAATGGTGTCACGTGGAAATTGGAGGGAACCTCTGGGATGGAACCACCGATGACAGCATCTGTGACAACCTGTGAGAAGCGGTGGGAGCTGGTGTGGACCAGTGGGAACCCTCATTTATGTACATCTCCTGGGGGGGGACACTGAAGACCCTGCCAGGTGTCAGGAGGAAGTCCCCATTATATTTTTTCCTAGGTAGAAGGTTCTGGATGCTGGAGGGGTTCCGGCTGTGGGGATCGCTGAACAGGGAGTTCGCAGTCTCTGATAAGTCACAGATTCGACAGCAGTGCGTGGGGGGGGGGTGGACTGAATTGTGTGGGAGGGGGAGCTGATATTGACCAGAGCAGCCTTCCTTAACAAGCCACAGCAGAAGATCCTGATCCCAATAAAGAAGTTGAGAAATTGCAGCCAGCCAGCCCAGGGTATTGGTCAGGGAGGGGGTCTGCTGGCCGCCCCCCCCACCCGGCACCTCCAGGTGCTGATATAGTGCAGCTTTTGAGAAGCTAAGCTAACAAGCTCTTGGAGCTAATTCAGATCCCCAGGCAGTTTAACCAATATATATTTATGGGGAAGGGTATCAATTACCACGCAGATCCAGGATAACGCCTGCCTGATGGGGCGTGTCATGTGGAAAGCTTAGTTTGCTCTGATTGGTCAGGAGTGCCGATGGGAGGAGTCCACAAGCAGAAGAGCACCTTGTTCAGCGAATGACCCAGTCAGGCTTATGGAGCCTGCACCCCCCCCCACTCTGACTGATCCAAAAGATCTGAGATGGCAGCCAAGAGCTACCTAAAGTAGCTGATCTAAAGTTCTCAGGATCAAGAATTTAATGGCAGTAAAATATCATTATTGCAGGAAACACCTACTTTCAGGGGTTTATGTGCTTAAATGATGCTCAGGGCTCTCAGACATTGGGAACTGCCCACAAGGTCAGGGTTTGGTGCAGCTGGTGTTTTAATAAAGTTTCAGAGTATTAATAAGCTTCTCTGGACCGGGCAGCAGGGAGCGGCGCCGCTCAGGTTCCCTGTCACATCAGTTCCAGGAGGGTCATGCTGTTGAACCCTTGACCAGGCTGCTTAAGTAGTGAAACCAACCAGTTGCTTTGTAATATTTGGATGTCGTAGCAGAAGTATGATTTTTCTGTCTAATCTGGGGGGGGTCGTGCAGTGGTCTTGGAGATAGGGGGCCTGTCCTGCAGAGTGTGGGAGGGGGGCTGGCTGACCCACAGCGGTTTGGCAGTTGCAGGGAGTCCCTGTGATTGGAGCCTTTAGCCTGGGACTAAGAAGAATGATAGCTTTCATTTGCATGCTGACGCCCCCCCCCCCCCGCCACCCCCATGATGGATGAGTGCTTCTGATTTCATTCCTCAGTCCACCGCTGTCACACGATGAACAGCCAGAATTAAAGCGGAGGACACAGCCAGGCAGAAGATAAGGCTTTCCGGAACACTCTGGTCCCACACTCTCCTTGAGTTGAAGGTTATGCGGAAGGTTCCGGTGCTCCCCCACCCGGTTTCATGACACATGCAGAGAACCGCCACCCTGCCGTTGTCGCACAAGGCCATGGCGTGGCATGGACGTCCCTGCTAGCACTGTCCGCACCCCCCGAGCTGGACTCTCGACATTTCAGGAACGCTTACCCCCCATTTTCAAATCCTGCTTCCCAAGGAAGAGCCCCCAGGACGAATGACCATGAAGGCAGAGAGCAGCTTTGCACGGCATGAAACTGGATAAACCTCCTGGATTAGGCAGCACTACCCGCCATCAACCCCCCCCCCTTACACCCCCCCCACCCCCCGCCCCCAGATAACAGAGGGGATCATTCCCTCCTGTTGGCACATGGGGGTCCACGTGGACCCAAACATGTGACATTAAAAGCAGGTGGAAAATTTTCAGTGTTCTTCCAAAGCATGGCCCTGAATAATTTATGTAATGAATCCTGTGAGCTTTTGGAGTATGCGGGTGGCCCCCGCAAAGCCTCCCGGCCACCGCTTTTTCACAGGCATGGTAATCAAGCGTTCTTGCGCACCAAAGAGTGTCATTTACACCGGCCCTCCTGCATCCGCAGGCCGGGCATGTGGGCGGCCGCATGTTCCCCCTCGTGTGTGTGTGTGTGTGTGTGTGCGCGCGTGCATGTGTGCATGCGTATGTATAAGTGCACATCTGTGTGTGCTTTGGCACCTTCCAAATCTGCCCGCCGGCATGTTTGCAAGCACTGATGTCCTTCCACAAACAGGACGGATGGGAGGAAGGAAGGAGGAAATGTCCCTTTAAAAAAAAAAAATACATTTTCATCTGTATCTGAGTGTTGAGTGTTGGCTGGGGGTCAGACATCATTGGTTACCTTGAAATGAGAGTCGGCGGGGAGTCGCCACGATGATGGCAGAGTGTGTGAACATGTGTATCCGTGTGTGTGCGAGACTACAGCGTGAATCAGTCAGGGAGTGAGCGCACAGTGTATGAGCTGTAGCTTATAAAACAACGTAAATTACAGGACGGGAAACGGCTGGTCCATACACCCACAGAGTGCGTGTTCAGTAACACACACAGACATACAAACTATCACACAATGCGTGTTCAGTAATATATGCACAAACCCCCGCAATGAATATACAGACACACACATTCTGAATTTTCAGTAATAAATACACACACACATACACACACACACATATTTTGTTCAGTAATAAACACTTACAAACACACACACCCACAGACTCCATGTTCAGTAATAAACATACACAGACACACAGACCAACATTCAGTGTTCAGTAATAAGCAAACACAGATCTGCATCACACATCTGCATACTGCATGTTCAGTAATTAAAACAGACAGACGCACACACTTTGTGTTCAGTGATACACAGACCCAAGTGCTCTCTGTGTCTCAGTCTCTGCGTCTTCCTGGCTCCCCTTTCGCAGCCCTGCTCACCGCCAGGCCCCCGAAGGTGCTGTACCCTGCGGAGAGGCAGGCCACCGCCATCTACGTCCAGCTGGGTGAGTCCTCCCCACCATGCCTGCACACTCGCACGGGTCGAACCCAGACTCGCCCGGGGGGGGTAGCCTATAAAACACGCCGTAACAAAGCACTCTGTGCATTTGCAAGGAATCACCAAGAGGAGAATCAGTCCCAGTACATGGGCCCGAGGGGACAGAAACGCGGAACGCGCTGAGAAAATGTCGCGTGCGAGGTCAGTCACTGGCGTGTTTAATTATCGCGTCCCGTTACCTGGGGGAGGGACGCACTGACATGCTCTATCTGCACTCGCACGGCAAATAATTACGATGACGAAAACGTAATTATTGTTTTCACTCTTCGGCCCCGGCAAAAAGAACATGCTCGTGGTTTCCCCTGCCGCATCCGGGGTTTAACCCGACACCGGTTCATTTCCTCAAACCCGGGAATATGGAGCACGGTGCTCCTGGAGGAATGCAGGAAGATGGGAAGGCGATTTCACTTCTCCCTCCTTTTTCTTAGGGACCCTGCGAGCTCCTCGCCATAGCGACGCTCTTTAAATCTCACTGGCTGCTCAGGACGGTTGACAATAACAAAACAATTTGAAGAAAGGCATATTTAAGCTGTCTGTCGCCACTAAATTACAGACCATTATTCTGCACACATCGGCAGCGGGACCGCAGGGAGACAGCCGAGGAGATGGAGTTTCGGGCCCCCGCAGTGCCAGAGAGATGCCTCCCACCTCCCCGCTCGCGCTCAGATGGTGCTGTCTGTGTCCCCCGGGGAACGGAGCGGTGGGAGGGGTTCTCCCTCTGGTTTCTTAGTATGGTTCCCCAGGATGACTCGGACAAGCAGACTCACCCTCAGGCAGATGCTGAGGTGCCCCCCCATGTTTGGGTGCGGAGACCCTGTCTATCTTTTGTATATTCATGGCGTTTGAACCCCCCCACCAGTGTTGTGTCTAGCAGACGTGTTTACCACCACTGAAACCATGCTTTTGCCCGGGGCTCCTGAGGCTTGGCCCCCCTGTTGGCCACAAACAGTCACTACACTAATTAAATAAACAACCCTAATTTAAGGAGATGATGAAGCAGCATGTTCTGCTAACCAGCCAGCCGGCTATGATCTTCTGACCCTATTTGTCAGTTTGTGAGTGGAAACCCAGAATCAACGAACCCGCCCCTGGATGTGTCAGTCTGTCAAAGCAGCTCCCCTCTGTATGTCTACATCCGTTACCAGTGATATGGGGGATGTAACAGGCTCCGCTGTCAGCCTGGACATGCCGCAATCAAGAGTGACCCAGAACCTCGAGTTAAGTCCCCCCCCCCCCCCCCCGCCCCCCAAGCCTGTTCTCATTGGAAATCAGAGTCTGGTTTTGCCTTCAAGCTTTGCCCACGATGGGGGTACTGATCTCAGAATAAATGGGGTCTAGCAAAAAGCTGGGAATCCAAGGGGTGGGTTTGGAGCAGAAAATTGCTGGTTTTCATGCCAGGGAAGGGTTGCAGGCTCATCAGACTCGGTGAAACAGCCGGCATGTCTGACAGGGAAGGTTCTCACAAAATGAATCCTTTCCTCAACGTGGCATCTTGTCTATAGTTTGTTCTGGGACTAAGAGGCCATTGGTGACTGCCTTTTTGGGGGACTTGTGCCATTGGTCACTGCCTTTTTGGAGAACTTGTGCCATTGGTCACTGCCTATTTGGGGGACTTGTGCCATTGGTCACTGCCTTTCTGATGGAGTTCAGACACACTCAGACTGACCCCAGATACTTTAATATTTACTTTAAGAAGCCCTCCCCAGCCCTGAGTCAGTTCTGAACCCTCATGCATCTGGATAATGGACTAAATCCTCTTTGGAATGACTTTCATTTCCACATAAAACCAACCAAAAGAAAAGCATATTATGTGATGTGATATGAAGATACCATGACTGATCTGCGTGTTTTTCTACATAATGATCTTATGTCTTTAATCTTCAGTTCATACAGTCTTAAAGTTTACAGATCAGCGTCAGTGACCGATCACACAGCACATGAGGCAGGCAGATTGGGCGCATGTCCCAAATTAAGTTGGAAATGGTGGTACTGGGAAGAAGCTCTCAGAAGATCCCAGGTGAAGTGGTTTTCCCCAGCACAGGAAGCAGAAGGTGTGGGGAGGAAGTGCTTAAGATTTAGAGGCACAAGCCTACATGCCTTCAAATACTATTCTGTATGTGAGTCGGCAGTAAGATTGCCACCGGCTTCCTGGTTTCCACTGATGAATAAGCCTCACGTATACACATCTCACATTTTCACGGGGGGAGGGGGGAGGAGATTGCGTGCCATGTTGCTCCTTGGGTGTCTTCAGGAGCTACCATCTTCGGGGCTTAAAACGTCAGCTCCGGTGACTTCAAGACCCCTCCCTCCTCCCGTTCAGCTACTTGCGTGACTGATGAAGAGGGAGGTCGCTGAGATGAAGCCTTGGGCCCCATCTGATGCGCTTACCCGCCCAAGGTCCCACTTCCCCAGCCACTCCAACACTGCCCCCTCGTCATAATAAAAATTTATTTTCCAATTTATCAAGCGGCAGAGTTGTCCGTGACTGTGGCGTCTATAAATGTCGCTGGTGTTCTTTTGCCTCGGTTCCCAAAATGAGACGGCGAGGGAGGGGTGAGGGGGATAATGACCCGGAATCTCCATCTCAACCCCTGTCAGGGGCTTGGAGGTTTAGATTTACATATCTGTGTATAAATTGCAGGGAAACCGGCCCTAGCGGGTCACACGGGATACAGAGAGCACCCAGCGATGCCCCGCCTCCAGCCCACGTCGTGCATGGAAACCTGCAGCCCCAGAGAATCTGTAATTAATCGGCCCAAGCTGTCAGAAGCAGCAGGCCACAGCTGTCAGTGTTTAGCCACCGAGATGCTAAGTGTCCTGCAGATTTAATGGTATCGCAAAAGGCAGGGCCCCATAACCTCTGCTCAAAATCGCTTTATTATTAGACCCCAGAGTGCCTGATGGAGGTGTGCCCCCCCCCCCCCCCCCCAGCCATATCATATCCGATAACGGGGCTCTCCTCCTTTTAGGGGACAATTAGCTTGAACTGGGCCTCTCTTCAGCTACAAGCCAAGGTCTTAGAGGGAAGAAACCCCCCCACTTGACTTTCTGCCCCTCCTCACTGGCTAAGGCCTGGCAGACAAATGCTGAGAGCCCCCAGAGGAATGCTTATGGGAGAATCTGGCGCCCCCCTGTGTTTGCAGAATGGCCCTCTTTGCCTCTTTGGTGGATGCACGGACCGGAGTGCAACAGAGAGCGGCAGACGAACGCAGTCCTTCCGTCAACGTCGCGAGCGCTTACGCAGCGTATAAATACACGCGGGTGACAGGCAACGGAGGAGGCGGCTCACCCCGCCGGGCGCTTTGCAGGGCCCCGTGACAGGATGACAGAGTAATAGCGGGGGATGGAGTCATGAACTGAGCCGCTTCTCCCTCTTTCTGTCATTTGTCATCGCAGGCATTTGAAGGACTCGTTTGCTGCCTTCTCTCAGTCCTCATTCGGGCAAGGAATGTCGACTGATTGGAGGAGAACGCATAGACAGAGTGATCGTAAGCCTGATTGGAGGAGGGCTTATAGGAGCAGAGTGATCGTAATGCTGATTGGAGGAGGGCTTATGGGAATGGAGTGATCGTAACGCTGATTGGAGGAGGGCTTATAGGAACAGCGTGATCGTAACGCTGATTGCAGGAGGGCTTATATGAATGGAGTGATCGTAACGCAGATAGGAGGAGGCCTTATAGGAACGGAGTGATCGTAACGCTGATTGGAGGAGGGCTTATAGGAGCAGAGTGATCGTAACGCTGATAGGAGGAGGGCTTATGGGAATGGAGTGATCGTACCGCTGATAGGAGGAGACCTTATAGGAATAGCGTGATCGTAACGCTGATAGGAGGAGGCCTTATAGGAATAGCGTAATCGTAGCGCTGATAGGAGGAGGCCTTATAGGAACAGCGTGATCGTAAGCCTGATTGGAGGAGGGCTTATAGGAGCAGAGTGATCGTAACGCTGATCGGAGGAGGGCTTATGGGAATGGAGTGATCGTAATGCTGATCGGAGGAGGCCTTATAGGAACTGAGTGATCATAACGGTGATTGCAGGAGGGCACATATGTACTCATACAGTTGAGAGTGAAGCTTGGGGTCCAAGCACAAGCTCAGACCATTTATTTTGTATCCCTGGACCATTTTGAGGGGGTTATGGGCTGGGCCCGACAGCGATGTGAGTTTTCTACTGAGGGTGAGACTCGAGCTAGCAACCTTCTGGTCACAGATACAGCAGCATGAAGGCTTTACCTGCTGAGCCACACATCCCCCCAACTCTGATTGGAGGAGACACAGAGTGATCGTAACTCTGATTGGAGGAGACGCAGAGTGATCATAACGCTGATTGGAGGAGACGCAGAGTGGTCGTAACTCTGCTTGGAGAAAGGGCATCCTTAACCGCAGAGTAAGACTTCATGATGTAAGAGCATCAATAGATGGAAGCACATATCCACACCTGCACACAGGTCGTAAAGCTCAGCATGTGAGCTATGCTGGGTCCTTAGCTGGTGCCCCTGTGTGCCCCCTGCTGGTGGTGGTGCCATAGTGCATGCTCTTTCTGGATTTTCCAGTTTTAGTATTGTACAAGTGGGATTTTTTTTCTGTAAAATCCGTGTTGGTACACACAGGTGCACACACCATATAGAAGCCTCTAGAATCGTCTTAACAGGAGCTGCAAAAAGTTTCCAAAACTTTTCAGACGGCTCATATGTTTAGCAGAAGGCCATTAGACTGTAAACAGCCCGTCTGTGATGAGCTGTTTGTCAGACTGACCCCAGGTGTTTCGTGGCACTAAATAAGAGCCCCGTGTAAGATCGGAGATGTGAGATCAGAGAATGCCTCTGACAGGCTACCCGCCGGCCGTAACTCAGGCCGATTCCGGCCTCGACGTTTACAGCCAGTGAACTCCAGGGCTGTGGCCTCAGGCTTTGTATTTTCTTTTGTGCTCGTTCCAAAATAAATACGGTAAATTATGCAGTTTTTCGCATCACCTAATCAGTATGTTGGACAGACATTAATCTTTTCAGGTGTCACATTTATGAGTCATTTAGACCTACATACTGGCACTGGGCTCAGATACGACATATACTGTGTACAACACACGGTTTTTATAAAATTAAATATTGGATGCGATTATTTCTTTACTTGGGTTTAACACCTACCATTTAACACCTTTTAACATAAAACCTTATGCTGAACAGAAGCATTTGTATTAATGTATATTTTGAGCAAAATGTTGATGTTTTTATTAATGCTTTTAAGATATTTCTGCATATATCTCTCAAGGACTGAGGATTTTGTTTGTCCAAGACATGGAGTGAAAGCATCCAAGGTGGAGGTTGGGGGTGGGGGGGACTCCAGCAGAGGGCATAGGGGAGACATTGAGGGTTCGTCACCAAGGGTGACCGCCCATCATTGGTAAGGGGGGGGTCACGTTATTCACGTGGCACATGCCCTTTCAGTCGGCATAGTTAAAGAATGTTTGCCTGCAAGAGGAAATCGGGGGGCTCATTATGGACGCCTGCTAACGAGGCCGTGGCGGGGGGGGGCCTTTCCGCACCCTGTCTCCAGATGAACAGACGCCTCCTTGTGCACCCCCTCGTTTGTATGCTGGGGACACTTACGGCGTGTGACACGCTCACCTTGGCCAGACGAGGAGCTGGCGTTGTGAATCTGAAGGGCACCGTGATGTGGGTAGACTTTTCCGGAAGGGGACGGCTAATGTGCTCAAGCTCCCCAGTGGGAGTAGGTTCCTCAGACTCTTTATCCCGGAAGTCAAGAGGTCTCCCCCAGCCTCTCTCAGGCCCGGAGGCGAGAGGGGGTGGGTTTGAAAGCCAAGCTCAGGGAAAAATCTCCCACAAGCTGACAATTGTTCTGCTTTCGTTATGAAAGGAGCACAGGACGCGTCACACAATTAAGTCGCGTCTGACCCATGGGGAGGCGAGGGCAACCCTTCAGAGAGCAGCAGTTTGAATAGACGCGTGCCCCGCAAAGGCTGCTGGGAGAGTGGTGATGTCACAGGAGAAGCAGATAGGCGGCCTGCAGCTGAATGCGTTCGCTGCGGCGGTGGCCCTGCCTACGACAGCTGCAGGTGTCCCTTTAACATGCAAATGCACGCCGAGCATCGCCGGCGCGCTCAGAGGAGCCTCTTTGTGTCCTAATGAAATTACATCCATCGCTGTCCCTCCCGCAGCGAACGTGGTACACCGTAAATGGGCAGCAGGCGGGCTGGACAAAGAGCTGTGTGTGAGGGTGGGTGTGGGCATGCGGCCAGGGTGGTGGGCCTGCAGGCTCACATTCAGTGTGCATGTCCGTGTCTGTGTGCGTGTCTGTCTGTGTGCGTGTCAGTGTGCGTGTCTGTGTGTGTCAGTGTGCGTGTCTGTGTGCGTGTCTGTGTGTGTCAGTGTGCGTGTCTGTGTGCGTGTCTGTGTGTGTCTGTGTGCGTGTCTGTGTGCGTGTCTGTGTGCGTGTCTGTGTGTGTCAGTGTGCGTGTCTGTGTGCGTGTCTGTGTGTGTCAGTGTGCGTGTCTGTGTGCGTGTCTGTGTGTGTGTCTGTGCGTGTCAGTGTCTGTGTGTCAGTGTGTGTGTCAGTGTGTGTGTGTCTGTGTGTGTGTGTGTGTCTGTGTGTGTCAGTGTGCGTGTCTGTGTGTGTCAGTGTGCATGTCCGTGTCAGTGTGCGTGTCTGTGTGTGTCAGTGTGCGTGTCTGTGTGTGTCAGTGTACATGTCCGTGTCTGTGTGTGTCAGTGTGCGTGTCTGTGTGTGTCAGTGTGCGTGTCCGTGTCTGTGTGCGTGTCTGTGTGTGTCAGTGTGCGTGTCTGTGTGTGTCAGTGTGCATGTCCGTGTCTGTGTGCGTGTCTGTGTGTGTCAGTGTGCGTGTCTGTGTGTGTCAGTGTGCATGTCCGTGTCTGTGTGTGTCAGTGTCCGTGTCTGTGTGCGTGTCTGTGTGTGTCAGTGTGCGTGTCAGTGTGCGTGTCTGTGTGTGTCAGTGTGCGTGTCTGTGTGCGTGTCTGTCTGTGTGTCTGTGTGCATGTCAGTGTGTGTGTCAGTGTGCGTGTCAGTGTGTCTGTGTCAGTGTGCGTGTCTGTGTGTGTCAGTGTGCGTGTCTGTGTGTGTCAGTGTGCGTGTCTGTGTGCGTGTCTGTCTGTGTGTCTGTGTGCATGTCAGTGTGTGTGTCAGTGTGCGTGTCAGTGTGTCTGTGTCAGTGTACGTGTCTGTGTGTGTGTCTCTGTGTGTGTGTCTGTGTACGTGTCAGTGTGCGTGTGTCAGTGTGCGTGTCTGTGTGTGTGTCACTGTGTCCGTGTCAGTGTGCGTGTCAGTGTGCGTGTCTGTGTGTGTGTCTCTGTGTCCGTGTCTGTGTGCGTGTCTGTGTACGTGTCAGTGTGCGTGTCAGTGTGCGTGTCTGTGTCCGTGTCAGTGTGCGTGTCAGTGTGCGTGTCTGTGTGTGTCAGTGTGCGTGTCTGTGTGCGTGTCTGTCTGTGTGTCTGTGTGCATGTCAGTGTGTGTGTCAGTGTGCGTGTCAGTGTGTCTGTGTCAGTGTACGTGTCTGTGTGTGTGTCTCTGTGTACGTGTCTGTGTACGTGTCAGTGTGCGTGTGTCAGTGTGCATGTGTCAGTGTGCGTGTCTGTGTGTGTGTCACTGTGTCCGTGTGTCAGTGTGCGTGTCTGTGTGTGTGTCTCTGTGTCCGTGTCTGTGTGCGTGTCTGTGTACGTGTCAGTGTGCGTGTCAGTGTGCGTGTCTGTGTACGTGTCAGTGTGCGCGTCAGTGTGCGTGTCAGTGTGCGTGTCTGTGTCCGTGTCAGTGTGCGTGTCAGTGTGCGTGTCTGTGTCCGTGTCAGTGTGCGTGTCAGTGTGCGTGTCTGTGTACGTGTCAGTGTGCGTGTGTCAGTGTGCGTGTGTCAGTGTCCGTGTCAGTGTGCGTGTCAGTGTGCGTGTCTGTGTGCGTGTCTGTGTGCATGTCAGTGTGCGTGTCAGTGTGCGTGTCAGTGTCCATGTCTGTGTGTGTGTGTCAGTGTGCATTTCAGTGTGTGTGTCAGTGTATGTGTCAGTGTGCATGCCAGTGTGGCACCACTCATGAGAAACACGTAGGTTCGTTATGCTCCCGACCGGCTCGGGCTCAGACCCCCCCCTGTAAGGCATGAGCAATGCCAGACTGTAAAATAGGGAACGCCAGTCTCCGCAGCCCCTAATTCCTGTTAGTCTGTTTTTGATTGAAATGCAGTAATTCATTCCAACCTGAGCTTTTATACGCAAACATTTGCTGTAAGGAGATTAAACTTTATGGTGTCGCTGTCTCGCCGCCGGCACGTTTACCGGCAGCCAGCCTTAACGGGGGCTACTCCGGGGGCTACTCCGGGGGCTACTCCGGGGGCTACTCGAGGCACAGCCGCGGCACACGGGACTCCGCCTCCGCCGCCATACTCGGCAAAGCCCAGCAAGGGGTGGGATTAAGCGGTGAGGTTCACGGGCATTCCGAGCGGTTATCCCGGCTGTCTGTGCCAGCACTGATGGCTTTTTCAGAGCAGAGGACTTCGGCACAGAGCGAACACAGGGAGGGAAACAGACACAAGGTCACCAAGGGGGTGTGGCATTTTCTGGAGTCTGGGCGGAGTCTGGGCGGAGTCTGGCAGTGTGATCAGAGATATTATTGGTTTTATTATTAGGGATTGCTGACCAGTCCCCCTGCCTCCTACGCCGATTGCGGACGGACAAATGGATGAGGAGTGGGGTGCACCGACTATCCCAGCCCCTTACATGTCACTGTAGCTCAGGGACCCATCAGGGGACACCACTGTCACTATCCTCACGGCTACCATCCATTCAAAACCTCGCACGGTGACAGCGCCCCCCCCCCTCGCCGTCCAAGTTAATAACCCAAAACCATGTCAATCTTACAAAAACCTCAAGCCACTGAAGAAAATTGGATTTTTATTGGGTTCAAATCCCTGGAAATGCATGGGGGGGACGGTGGAGGGGGTTGTGCTCTCAGTCTCTGGCCCTCTTATGAAGTTCTCAGCCTAGCGTAGTGTGTCACCTCTGAACATCTCTAAGTTGGAGACCAAACAGTGTGCGAGGGGGGCTTCATTAAAAATGCTGTTTCTGTGGGGCAGAGCTCGTTAGAAGGTCAATTCCTTCATAGCTCAGAGGACTCACTCCCTAAGAGCCACTTTTTTTGTGGAAAATCTCCTGCCCCAGTCTTGTGTCTCTTTTGCCCTCTTTCCCTCTCCTGCCCTGCCCCCTGCCTCTAGCCTGCCCCTCACCTGCTCACTACGGGTTTTCCTCCTGATTTCTCGCACCTGAGCCCTGACATTCGAACATGTCCCACGTTTTAGAGGGGGGGGCCCAAGCCGCACTGCATTGTGGGTGCCCTGCACCACCACGGTATCTTCTCATCATCATCTGAGGCTTTGAAGGGATTTGCAGCAGTGAATGAAATTGGGGGATGGGGGGAGGGGGGGGGTTCGTAGTGTAGGCTGTCCTCATTCCTCTCAAACACTTTGCTGTCACCTTTCTTACCCCCCCCCCCAAGTCAACACAAAGCAGGAACCCCTAGGATGAGTGACAAAGACAGGAGATCTTCCTCTGCTTCACCACCGGCTGGATGTCGGGCTGAATACCAGTCCAGATCTCCGACTTTTTGAGGCTATACACAATTTAAATTTTATTTTCCTGCAGTGAATCGGCTTGAAATGAGTATTTCACAGCACAGATATTCACCCCATACATTTTCACGGCACGGTTTTATTGTTATTGTGCCTTAATATCCCCACTGATAACGTAACATTTCTCCCTGAGACCTGATCCACTGACGAGGAGCCCCTACAGTCTGCGTAGCCCCCCCCTCGCTAATCGCGCCCTTAAACAGCCGTAATAAGAAGCAGAGGGCCTCTGGGAAGCTCATCCACTCATCACGTCCGGCTTTCCATTAAGTCATCCATCTCTCCTCTGTGCCTCTCCGCCGAGTGGCATTAGTGTTTACGAGGTGTGACCCACCCCCATGCCGGAACCCTTAATGTACTCATGTAAGCTAATTAACGGGCGCGTGGGGGGGCATATCGACGGCCCGCAGCCTCTGTGAAATCCGCAGTCTCAGATCAGTGCTATGGGGGGGAGGTGTGGGGTCAGGGGGCGGGGTCATGGACCAGGTGATATTGAAATGCGACGCATGGTGCTGTCCTGCATTATGCAAGTATATTAGTCTGCTGTCACAAGAAAGGTGTTAAAACAAGGCTGCTTGACCTTTGACCCAAGCAGGCGTGGAACAGTAGCCTTTCATTCTGGGTGTTTCTAAAGGGCTTAGCCATTTTCCAGAGCATGTGACTGGTGGGTGAGATACTCACTGCGCCTCTTACCCAGAGGTGGAGATTTCAAGTTCAGAGAGTACAAATCCAGACCAAGATTTTGCTTCAGCTAACCAGCTGACTGATATATTTATACTCAATTTGTACTCTCTAGACCTGAAATCTCCACCTCTGCTCTTACCTGAATATTAACATATTTCATACAAATAAAATCCCAGAGATTTGGACCAGTGACCATCTGATTACAGACACAGTGATATAACCCACCGAGCCACAGACCACCTTAAATACTGAGTGAAGTAAATTATAGTCTCTTATTGACTCTTAATGTGACCGCAGAGGCGTGGCGTACAGCTCGGGGGGGGGGGGGCGCCTCTTTGCCTGAAGTCTTGCCCCCAATCGCAGGGGTGTCTTTGACGGATGGCCGCGGGCTTCCAGGCTGACCAATTGTTTGCTGGATCCTCTGAAATATGACTTTGCCCCCGGCGCCGGGGCCCGGCTTGCACATTTGTATTTTAAACGCTTGCGCTCTGACAGCGTGTTTAACAGATCCCCTTGATAAAAAGCCACCAACCTGAGCGATGTGTTGGCTGCTCCTGGATCAGATCCGCTCTCTTCGGAGGACAGGGAATGCCACTCGTAAAACACGGACACTACATGGTGTTAAAACGGCACCTGCTTCGCTCACATGGACAGAAGGCATATCCCACAATCCATCTCTGTCCAGGGTTCCGTGTCCCAGAAGCATGGCGTGTCTCTCAATACCAAGAACGCAACAATCGTACCTGTGGTCCTGGCAAGACCGGTCTTGCTAACTTACCTCCCAAGAACAGACTTGTTTTGCAATGAATCATGGGATTGATTTAATTTGGCGTGGATGCAATGATGTATCGTTGATATTTGGGCCGGGGCAAGAACGACATTCGGGGATTTTTTACCGTCTTATTTTGCACTTCTTAACTTGAGTATTGGTACTGGTCTTTGGCAGTGGGAGATGACGAGGAACAGGTACGCAAGAACACAAATACGGTCAAGCACGCATATTGAGCAGCTCCCATGGTCAAGACGACTTTGGCCTCTGATTGGTCAGTGTAGATCAGCTGACTGAGCAGAATCTAAGAGGTGGAAGGGCATTAACAGTGAACCTCATGGCCGGGAGGAGGGTGATTTAAAGCAGCTGCTGTATGTTTAGAAAGCACTCTCTTATTCATCTAATTCAGTGTGTTTCCCATGAGTAAGAAAGTGTTAAAATATAAAGACAACAACAGTGAAACTCCCAGGCCCAAGCTGCCTCTGCACCCCCAGGACTGGGCCACTGCTCTGTTTCGAGGGCGAGGAGGACGCGAGGAGCCTCTGGCAGGCGAGACCTCCTTCAGATCTCTGGCCAGCTGGCTCTCCCTCCTATTTAACGTGAGCTTTATGGATTTTGCACTAATGAGGAATCTCGTCCTGCTGGCGGGGTGACTTATCATACATAAGAGGGACCATGAGGGCAATTAGAGCCGGACTGGCTCTGGAGGAGCTGCCCGCTGTCTTGCCGATGACAGTGGCGAAGGCCGACCCACCCCCCCTCACCACCACCACCTCCGTCTTATCCTACCCAGTGTTCATCTTCATTTACCATGTTTTAAATGCCTTTTTAAGTAAATCGTTTCATTTTTTTTTCACAGTGTCTTTATATTAAAGGGAGAAATTTGCACTTTCATTCCAAACTTGCGCGTGAACACTGATTAAAGACCACCTGCCCTCAGCCTGTGATGTCGTGGTGTGAGGTCACAGCATCATGGGATGATTTTTTTAACTTGCCATGTCATCGTATCTTCTCCAGGATGAGACTTTGTGTGTGTGCGTGTGTGTGTGTGTGTGTGTGTGTGTGTGTGTGTGTGTGTGTGTGTGTGTGTGTATGTGTGTGTTGGTTTGCATAGATCACATTTGGGGACCAAATCCTTCTTTACTTTTGGGGACATTTTTTCAGGTCTCCATTTGGATCCCCTCTCAGTTTTATTAAATAATCTGTGAATGCAACCAAAGAAGTAAAAATGCCAAAAGTATTTTGGTTTGTTACTCATGGTTGGGGCTGGGTAGAGGTTAAGGGTGTCGTGATTGGGTTTAGAGTTTTTCCTATAGAAATGATTGGATGGTCCCCATTTCGATAGGTACACAGGTATGTGTGTATGTGTGTGTGTCTGTGTGTGTATTTGTATGTATGGATTAGGTTTATATTTCATTGTAGGGACCAAATATGCCCCCATTTTTCAGGTCCCCAGAAAGATCTGAGAATGCAATAAAGACACAAAAAATGCCGGCTCACACATATGTAGTCCAGATTTGACAGGGGGGTGGAGATGCCGATCGATACGGACCTCTCTGCTGGAAGGGTCTGTACGCGGCTCTCTAATTGCGACCAAATGATGTCTCATCTCTTCCATGCCCCCCCCAGACAGACATGCAGGGTGCACTCTGCTGTCATCCTGTCCTACGCCGCGTACAACTGGCAGCTCCAAGTGGGTCTGCCTGCAGAGCACTGGGAGACCTCCACCGTGGGGATGGAAATCAAGTGACCTCCACACCTGGCCCGGACATGACGTCACGCAATCTCAAGAATCACATGACCTCCACAATAGCGCTAGATATGACGTCAGCGCATCGTTGGGACCAGACATTAGTGCAGCGTCCTGCAGCCAGGTGCTTCTCATCCGGTCTCCTTAGCATGCTCTCGAAAAGTGAAGAAGGGCATTTTCATGGGACCTCCTCAGCAGATATTGGATGTGGTGTGTGACTCAGTGGGCAAGGATGATGTCCGTGTGATCAGAAGGTGGTTCAAATCCCTTGGCTGGCAGAGTGATTTCACTATTGGGCCCCACAGCAAGTTCCTTCACTTCGAATAGCTCCAGGGACCCTCTGGCTCCCTCATTTGTATGTTGCTTTGGATAAAGGCATCTGTGAAATCTGTACAAATTTAAAGCAACTTGACTGAGTCACAGGGAGGCCTTGAGTTTCAGTTTGCTACACCCAGCCGCATGCTCAGGCTGAAGTCGACGAGTCATTTTGTAACACATTTTAAGACTATTGAACTTCTGAATCAGACTATTGAACTATTGACTATTGAACTTCTGGGTCCCCCCCCCTCACACCCCCCCCCCATTGCTTTACACCACCGGTCAGTAGAACAGTGCGTATGGAAAGGTCCGGGCTGTGGAAACACTTCAAAGGTCATGCAGCTGCTCATCCGTAACAAGCGCTCCACGAACTGTGAATCTATCAGCTTTCTGGGGCTGCTTCTTCACAGTCTCTAACGCTTTCCTATGCATAGTAATGGGTTTCCAGGACATAATTACTTCCTGTAATTGCTCAGGATGGGAGGGCAACAGGGGTCAATTCCAGGTGAAGGGAATTACGCTTTGCTAGTGGGCGCTACGTGGAGAGCGTAGCCTCGTAACGAGTCTTCGCGTTCCACGCTCTCATGCGCATCGCCCACACGCAGCGGCGTGGACTATGTGACCATAGTCAATTAGCAGAGCGGCGGAAATTGCTGTATCGTACCCATGGTAACAATCACACCTGCCGGCTATAGCCGGTGAATTATCCTGATGACAGAGTTAATGTGCGGGCCTGTCGTCGGCAGACACCTTTGAGATGGAGGGGGGGGCTTCACCGACGACGCCCCATGAGAGCGTTTCCAGCGTAATATAATGAACGGGAACTCGATTAGATCTCATTTAGGCTTCCCTCCTGCCCTGGGAAGCGGGACACGCGCTTAGCGTGGCAGGTCGCTAAATACACAAATCTGTGCAGAAACACGGATGGAGGCAGGATGCGAGACATTCTCAGCAATAAGGTTTGTGACGGTCGGCTGGGGGTGCTCACGCTCCCGCTGCATGCACAGAAGCGGGGGCATTTGCCTCTCACATGCCGCTGGTGACAGTGGCGTTCCATGCAGTCGTTTCCACCCACACGGGGCCATGTGGAGCGTGTGTCACGGTGCGACCCGCGGAGGATGGCATGGCAGCTGGGTGCGGGGCGCTCACGCACGGAGGAGGTGCGCCCACACAATCCCACACAGAACATGCTAACTTCACACGGGGGCCGGGGCCCGATTCCCATTTCTGCTGGAGCACTGAAAGGACAGGAGAGCCTCATTATTACTTTATACCTGCCGAATTCATGGGTAACGTGAGAAGCCATGAACTGTGCAGTGACAGTGTACAGACAGCTGGGTGGGACCTCAGCATCATCTCCGCCCACATCGTGTCCACGCTCCGCCCACATCCTGTCCATGCTCTGCCCATATCCTGTCTATGCTCTGCCCACACCCTGTTCACATTCCGCCCACATCCTGTCCATGCTCCGCCCACACCTCGTCCATGCTCCCCCCACTCTGTCCATGCTCCGCCCACATCCTGTCCACATTCCTCCAACCCTGTACATGCTCCGCCCACATCCGGACCATGCTCCACCCACACCCTTTTCATGCCCCGCCCACATCCTGTACATGCCCCGCCCATATCCTGTCCATGCTTCCCCCACATCTGCTCCATGTCCTGCCCAAATCCTGTCCCTGGCCCACCCACGTCCCACCCAAATGCCACGCATGCTCCGTCCAGCTGCCCCATTCTCAGGGTGTTATGAGAAATGCACGAGTGCTTGATGGGCAGAGACCCACTAGAGATGCTAATGGTACAAGAAGGATCTCTGGAGACACTTAACCAGAAAGGTACCTTTATTCATCCTCTGCATTTTTTTCTCTCGTGCTCACATGACCCTCACAGGCATTTATCCATATTTTTTCCTGACTGCGAAACACCAGCAGGAGACACAAATGTTCACACTGGAGCACACACAGACTCAAATGGAGATGTAACACCACACACACACACACACACACACACATACCTATCAGCTGTTATTCCTGGGATCTGGTCTTTGCTAAGGAGGTGTAGATATTGCGAAAGGACTTGTCTCACCACATTCAGCGCCCCCTACTGGATGGGAGAGTCCAACATTATGTGTTAGGTTGAAGAAACTGTTATTAATCATTTGTTATCATTTCTGTATAATCAGCAATGAGTGTAAATATGTATATACATTATTTTGTTTTCCTTTATCTTCATAATTTAGATTATATTAGTTTACACGTATCCTGAGCACGTGTTTAAATAGTTGTCCACCTGAGGAAAACCAGAACTTCTTCTTACTCTCACAGTCCTTTCTTTGTTCTCACTCCAAGACCCCTGCCCCCCATTGACTATAAATAAAGGTGCCAAGGGGAACCACCCTTTGTAACACATTCCTTTGTAGCGCATCCTGCAGAGAGTGTGGTTACCCTTGTGCAAGTAAAACTCTAAGTGTGTTGTCTCGTAATTAATGGTGTGTACAGAGTTGGAGTGGAAAGCCTGTCGCTTTCTCCAACATATACTGTACTGTAGTTTGGTCCTGTGTGCAGAGTTGGAGTGGAAAGCCTGACGCTTTCTCCAACATTATGGATCAGGGTTTATTTGAGGACAGCCTGGCCATGATGACCTCTGTAGCTTCAGCTACTTAAGAGTTTGTAAAGCTGTGCTTCATAAAAACTCCCCCAGGGGTCAGCATGCACTTCTAAGGTTTTTCTATGTTTCCATTTTACCTTTTCAAAGTTCATGGGGGGCATTTTATACCCTGGTTATACCATTTTATATTTTATATTTCCCTGGTTCTCTCCACCTTCTCGGCCCGGCTGCAGTACCGAACAGGACCATCTCTGTAACACAGGCATTTTTCGAGCAGCTGCCAGAGTTGGTCCTTTCATAATTACATGCTTACGGTTGACCTCTGCCCCTTCCTCGTCCCGCAGGCATGCCGCTCAGCCTGGACTGCAGAGCCTTTTTCGGCTACAGCGGGGAGTCCAGACCAATCATCTACTGGATGAAGGGCGAGAAGTTTGTGGAGGAGCTGGAAGGACACATTAAGGAGAGCGAAGTAAGGTACGACTGGCCCTTCACCCGCGGTAGTGTGTGTCGGGGCACGCGGGCCCCCCCATCTACGTGTCAGACCATGATGGACTGCGCAGGTTCAGGTACCTGACCCCCATGTGCTGAGTTTTATTACAAGCGACCCCATTGTTTTATGAGTTTAATTTCCCCATTAATGATCTACAGTGTTTCATCTACTGATACTTAAAAGATGGAGTCTATTATCGCTATTTTCATTTGATTAGGAAGACATGTCCCCCATCATGGGTCATTGTTACATGTCGACGTGCGGCTCAGAACTCCACTAAATAATCATCACTCGTTTAATTATTGTTATATAAGCCAAATACTTAATTGATGGTAATTACATCTGACGATTTAATAATGCACAGCTGAGAAATAAAAAAAAAAAAGAACAAGAAACCATTTCTCCGTATCAGAATTAAAAAAATGAATCAGGACAGTCTAACGAATGCAAAGGAGCAGCGTCCAGCACGATCACAGGGGTCCTCATGCAAAACATAACGTCTTACAAGCGAAACGCAGCCCGGGCGACTGCGTAGTGACAGCCCCTCCCGCTCACACCCCACACACACACACGCAGCCCCCCCCCCCCACTCTGCACGGAGACGCGGCACCGGGGAGGGAGTCTGATACAGGCAGGCTTCAGGGCAGCCGTGTCGAGGTCCGCCAGCCCTCGTTGAATGCAGAACATGGGGGGGGGGAGAATAAAAAGAGCATCTCCCAGCCCCCGGACAAAATGCCGGGCATTTTTCACAAGGAGAGTGGCTTTAAAATTCAAGTGCGGGGCGGCCGGGTCAGGTCAGCTCCATAAAATACCGCAACCTAGTTTTCCTGAGGATCGGCAAAGAGCTGAGGGAGACAGGGAGAGCGTGTGTGTTTAAGGGAGAACGAGGGGGCACGTGTGTGTGTGTGTGTGTTTAAGGGAGAGCGAGGGGGCACGTGTGTGTGTGTGTGTGTGTGTGTGTGTTTAAGGGAGAACGAGGGGGCACGTGTGTGTGTGTGTGTTTAAGGGAGAACGAGGGGGCACGTGTGTGTGTGTGTGTTTAAGGGAGAATGAGGGGGCACGTGTGTGTGTGTGTGTGTTTAAGGGAGAGCGAGGGGGCATGTGTGTGTGTGTGTGTGTGTGTGTGTTTAAGGGAGAGCGAGGGGGCACGTGTGTGTGTGTGTTTAAGGGAGAACGAGGGGGGACGCGTGTGTGTGTGTGTGTTTAAGGGAGAGCGAGGGGGCACGTGTGTGTGTGTGTGTGTGTGTGTGTGTTTAAGGGAGAGCGAGGGGGCACGTGTGTGTGTGTGTGTGTGTGTGTTTAAGGGAGAACGAGGGGGGACGCGTGTGTGTTTAAGGGAGAGCGAGGGGGCACGTGTGTGTGTGTGTGTGTGTGTGTGTGTGTGTGTGTTTAAGGGAGAACGAGGGGGCACGCGTGTGTATGTGTGTGTTTAAGGGAGAACGAGGGGGCACGTGTGTGTGTGTGTGTTTAAGGGAGAGCGAGGGGGCACGTGTGTGTGTGTGTTTAAGGGAGAGCGAGGGGGCACGTGTGTGTGTGTGTTTAAGGGAGAACGAGGGGGCACGTGTGTGTGTGTGTTTAAGGGAGAGCGAGGGGGCACGTGTGTGTGTGTGTTTAAGGGAGAACGAGGGGGCACGTGTGTGTGTGTGTTTAAGGGAGAGCGAGGGGGCACGTGTGTGTGTGTGTGTGTGTGTGTGTGTGTATGTGTTTAAGGGAGAACGAGGGGGCACGTGTGTGTGTGTGTGTGTGTGTGTGTGTGTATGTGTTTAAGGGAGAACGAGGGGGCACGTGTGTGTGTGTGTGTGTGTGTGTGTGTGTGTGTGTTTAAGGGAGAGCGAGGGGGCACGTGTGTGTGTGTGTTTAAGGGAGAGCGAGGGGGCACGTGTGTGTGTGTGTTTAAGGGAGAGCGAGGGGATGGGTCTGTCTGTCTGTCTGTCTGTCTGTCTGTCTGTCTGTGCGATGGCCCTGTGTGAGGGTGGGGGGGTAATGACTGTCTCTTAGTACAGTAGGGCGATGGCTCAGTGTTGCGGAGATAATGGCTGATCCGGATGTGCCAGTCTCACCCTCCCCCCCCCAGGTTGCTCCGGCTCCACATCATGGCTAATTTCCACTGTTACACATGGGGGTGGCAGACAAATTGAGGCGTTACGGCGGCATTCTGAAGTTTCAGCCTCACTTCCCACCAACCCCCCAGCCTCCAGCCTCCAGCCACCCATGTCAGTTCAACAAAGGATAAATTGCCATCCATCCTCCACGCTGGCCAGGCCCATCAATCTGTTACCATAGCAATGACAAGCAGCTCACCCCTCCCAGGGATCCCGCTTCCCCCAGGACACTGACGATGGGGGGTGTGTCCCACGGCTAATGGCCACCAATCCCTGCCCAGCATGGCATGCTGGATGGACATCTGCCCAGCAGGGGGCAGGCTTCACATTTAGCCACACACGGATCGTTTCAGCCCCTGCCCCCCCTGAGCGACACTTGCTAACCGCTGTGTGAAAAGCTACCGAATTCATGCAAACCACACAAACACACGCAAACAAAAAAAAAACATGCTCTGTCATGGCCTGATCTCCAGGGCTCCCCCAGTCTTCTGTCTGACGGTAATATGGAGATAGTGAAAGACAGGCTGGAAGGGTGGACCTGAAAACAGCGAAGGGACTGAGCAAGTAGAAAGGAGTACAGGGATGTGGGGGTACTGCCCTCTAGTGGTTGGGGGACTCTTCACAGGCCCCCATATCAGTTCTTGCATCTTTACCAAGGCTGCTGTCCCCCCTCCTGTCCACTGCAGGGTCCTCAAGGAGTTCCTGGGTGAGAAGGAGGTGGAGCTCTCACTGACCTTTGACGCAGTGGAGGAGACCGATATGGGAAACTACACCTGCTATGTGGAGAACCACATCGGCCGCAGGCATGCAAGCGCCATACTACAGAGGCGAGGTAAGAGGCCGGTCAGCTAGGTGGCGCTAATGAGCAGCTCTGCCTAATGTCTCGGGGGGGCATTGGGGGGGGGGACAGTAAGATAGATGATCAAATCTGAAACACATAAACACCTCTGTTATCCATCCGACGGAGGACATCCGGGGGGGATTACATGGGAACCACCGCTTCTCTGCCTCCCACTGGGAGCTGCACTGGTAATGCCCCCCCGTTTTTAAATTACAGCACTAACAAACTGTCTGTTCTGTTTCGTTCTGCTGGATATTTTCCGATTCGCCCTGGGAATGAAGGACAGCCCCCGCCGTCATCTTTAACTCACGCATTAAAACAACGTAAACAAGTTATTTATACTGCCAGATTGTGCCGGGGGGGGGGGTTTGGCAGAGCTACAGAGACCACCGAACATGCTCACTGTGCACCTTCACACGCTCCTCCTCTTCCTTCTTGAGTGAGGGCGACTCCAGACCCTCCTCATCGTCAGTCTGCTAAAGCCTGAGTCTGCGGGGGGGGGGGGGGGGGAGGCAGGTCTACGGTACAATGAACAAGTGTAGCACGTTCATTAGAGATGAATGAGAGGCGGGGGGCTGCACCCCAATGGACTCCCGGGCCGCTCTCGTTGTGTGTGGAGCGCCCCCTGCAGGATGTGACTGCGAATTGCACTGCTGTCCTCCAGTCACCAAGTTGCTCTGATGACAAACACAGGCAGCTGCAGCCCACTGGGCGTGTGTCTCACTCAGTCTGTCTTCATGGGCACTGATGCTTACAGCAATACACCGAGATCATGAAACGCGTTTAAATGTGCTCAGTGCGGCGTGGCCTGTGCCTGAGACCTGGGGGGGGGCATGTATATATTACATTCCAAATGTCCCCACAATGTTATTAATACTTCTTTTTTTACCTTATGGGGACATTTTTTGGTTCCCACAAGAGAATACCCAAGTGTATAAATATCTGTGACTGCAATCAAAACAATTAAATGTGCCAAAAAATGTTGTATTTTGATTGGTAAGTTATGGTTACGGTTAGGGCTGGCCTGGGTAGGACTTAAGGGTGCCATTGTTGGGATTAGGGTTTGTCCCATAGCAATGAATGGACGGTCCCCACAAAGATACAAACTTGTATGTGTGTGTGTGTGTGTGTGTGTGTGTGTGCGCGCCTGTGAGTATGTGTGTCTCTCTATCTGTTTGTGTGTGTGTGTCCTTGCACTGGGATTCATCTTACGTGTCTGTGAGACACACATACACACACACACACACACACAGAGTGACGGGGGTGATTTAATCGGTGTGTTTTTATGCAGTCCTGCATGTGCAAGCTGAGAGCCGTGATAGCGGCTCGCTTCTCCTTTTAAATGCGGCTCCGTATGAATTTTGACATTTTAGTTGGCATTTATTACACAGCATAAAGAACGACAGTACAGAAACGTCCCTCCTCTGGGTACAGGGCCCCACTGCCGTAACACGCGTCTGTCATCGGGCCGCCGGGCTCCAGAGCGGGACTGGGGCGCCCCCTAGTGGAGAGCTGTCACCACGCTGTCTAATCTCCACTGCGGATCTAAACAAAAGGACGACGGCACAGGCAGAAAAGGTCGCAGGGCCTGTGTGGGCTGGACAGGAGTCGGATGTGTTGTTTTTGCAGTGTTCAGTGTGTTATTACGCTCAGCACAATGCATCCTCACCCAGGGTCTCCACAAAGAGCAGGACAGCCTTTTGGAATTAACAACGTGCGTGTGTGTGTGCGTGTGTGTGTGTGCGTGTGTGTGTGTGTGTGTGTGTGTGTGTGTCCCGGAAGTGAGAACATCAGTCATTCTGCATATCTCGATCATTATTTGGGAGAGGTCAGACATACTGCATAACATTACTCACATTTAACTGCACCACTACAGTGGCAGAACAGTCGGTTTGTTGTGGCTCTTGCCACATGCCACACGTAGAAAAATACATCCGTTAAAGTCCACTGCATCTGCTTTGGACGTCTCCCGACGAATCCTATTGAGGGTCTCATGGGACATTGCTCGATAAGGCATAAGTCAATCGATGGCTGTGTTTGGGAGACCCCCCGCAACCTGCCCCCCTTCCGCACTGATCGGCGTCTCCCCGCCCCCACAGATGTGTACCGGCTGGAGCTGGCCGGCGGCCTGGGGGCAATCCTGCTCCTGCTGGGCCTCCTCAGCGCCATCTACAAGTGCTACAACCTAGACATCCTGCTGTGTTACCGCAGACACTTTGGCAGCGAGGACGCCGAGGACGGTGAGTGGACCCCCCCCCCCATCCCGGGGCTACAGAGCACTGCCGGCTGTGTGCTGTAGCTCTTCGTGGGGGGAAAGACCCCCTCCCCCACCTTATTTTAAAGTGGAGACTATAGCCAAGTGATTGTCGTAGTGGGACACCAGGAATCCCAAAGAGTTTAGGGCGAGTCTGGTCACCGGGGCGTCTTCTGTCACAGGGTGACTGGGAGAAGCCACCTGCCCAGGATCACCGACATGCTGTCCGTGCCCCATTTTAGCACTGTACCAGCATTAACTCCCCCCGGGAAATAATTTTCCCATTAAGCAGCACCGGCTCCAAAAGGGGGGGGGGGGGTCCATTCGTCACGCAGCAAACAAGCAAGAATTTGCTGGAGGCCCTATAAATGGCTGCGGTGTGCGAGAGCTAGAAGAGAGACCCCCCCACCCCTCCTAACATCTGCCCTCTTTTAACCTTTGATCAGTTTATCGTGCCATTGATAAATCTCTTTATCCACTCGGGGGAGAGACTGTAAAGGAGTAGCTCTCTGAATCTGTTTGGGCAGCCATTTGGTGGCACTCCCACCTCCTTTTGCTCTTCATTGATTCGCTGTTAGAGACACAGGAAGTGATGCGTTCAGTCCACTGTGCAGGAATGACATGGCCTCTGTGTGTCTGACAGATAACAAAGAGTACGACGGCTACCTGTCCTACACCAAGGTGGACCTGGAGGCTCTGGGCCGCTCTCCCAGTGACGAGGAGCAGTTTGCTCTGGAAGTTCTTCCGGACGTGCTGGAGAAACATTACGGCTACAAGCTCTTCATCCCGGAGCGAGACCTCATTCCCAGCAGCAGTAAGAGACGCCCCATGCCTCCTGCTGCCCCCTGCATTCCTCTCCCATCTCTGGTCCCTTTTTCGGGGAAGGGAGAGAGGAGAGGAGTAGAGAAGAGAGGAGCAGGGGAGGAGAGAGTGGAGAAGAGAGGAGGGGGAGGGAAGAAGATAGGACTGGGGAGGAGGAGAAGAAAGGAGGAGTGGAAAGGAAGAGGAGAAAGGAGGAGTGGAAAGCAGGGAGAGGAGGGAGTGAAGAGAGAGTGTTTAAGCAGCTCGTTTGAATGTGCAGGCTCTGCTGCCTCTTATTGGCATTAATTGATTTACATCGTCATGAGTGTAAGATGAAGGGGGGGTTCTGCAGCCCCCACCGCCGTGGAAACGGCGTTATTTATGCACCGCAAATTGACCATGAAATTGCAGCGTGTTGCTGCTTTGCCATCGTTACTTTCGTTAGAAGATGATGGAAGACGGGGTTCCGAGTGAATGTGGCGGGGGTGGCGGACGGGGGGAGCGAGTTGCTGGGGCGATGCGGGGGGCTCAGAGCAGCCCCCCCTCACCTGGGCCATGCGTGCCAGAACAGACAGATCCTAAACCAAAGCTGGTTCATGGCCTCTTCATCGCGTCACCAGTCTGAGTGTCGTACTTACGGTGCTGGCAGACCCGCTTTCTGGCAGGTTCCGGGCCTTCACACTCTGGCTGGGTTACCGGGAAACACGGGCCCCTGTGAGCCTGAAAGCAGCATATAATTGCAAATAGAGCAGAAGGAAATGTGCAGGGAGATGCGAGGCGGAAGGAGCAGCCAAGGGATCGGCCTGGGGGAGGTCAGCCCTGGGGGGGCCGCCTGGGTATTCTTTGCCTTGGGGTTCTGACCTTGGGGGTTCAGCCCTGGGGATCCGGCCTGGGGAGGTTTTGCCCTGGGGGTCTGGTCTGAGGGGTAAGCCCTGGGGGGCTGGCCTGGGGGGTTCAGCTCTGGGGGGGGGGTCCGACCAGGAGAAGGTCAGCCCTGGGGATCCGGCCTGGGGAGGTTCTGCCTTGGGGGTCTGGCCGGAGTGAGCATGGCAGTTTTGTTTTATAACATCGGCAGCTCCATCCTTAAACCCATTCCTCATGTTGGCATTTGATCAGTACAGGACGTGGATCAATACAAATCCGGCTGCATTTCCTTCTACTTGCGGAATTATTCTCTGTCATTCCCTGTTATTCCCTTTTCTTCCCTGATCTAATGACCTCCAGCACAGATTTGCATCCCTGTGGATTTATGGCCCCCCTCCCTCCCCCAATCTGAACTGCGCTGGTCAGGGTGCAGGTCTCGTAGTGTGCCTGTCCTTGTGAGTGACAGAGTCTCAGAGAGCAGTGTGAGTGACAGAGTCTCAGAGAGCAGTGTGAGTGACTGAGTCTCTGAGATAGCTGTGTGAGCGGCAGAGTCTCAGAGAGCAGTGTGAGTGACAGAGTCTCAGAGAGCAGTGTGAGTGACAGAGTCTCAGAAAGCAGTGTGAGTGACAGAGTCTCAGAAAGCAGTGTGAGCGACTGAGTCTCTGAGTGAGCAGTGTGAGTGACAGAGTCTCAGAAAGCAGTGTGAGTGACAGAGTCTCTGAGAGCAGTGTGAGTGACAGAGTCTCAGAGAGCAGTGTGAGCGACAGTCTCTGAGTGAGCAGTGTGAGTGACAGAGTCTCAGAAAGCAGTGTGAGTGACAGAGTCTCTGAGAGAGCAGTGTGAGTGACAGAGTCTCAGAGAGCAGTGTGAGTGACAGAGTCTCAGAAAGCAGTGTGAGCGACTGAGTCTCTGAGTGAGCAGTGTGAGTGACAGAGTCTCAGAGAGCAGTGTGAGCGACTGAGTCTCTGAGTGAGCAGTGTGAGTGACAGAGTCTCAGAAAGCAGTGTGAGTGACAGAGTCTCTGAGAGCAGTGTGAGTGACAGAGTCTCAGAAAGCAGTGTGAGCGACTGAGTCTCTGAGTGAGCAGTGTGAGTGACAGAGTCTCAGAGAGCAGTGTGAGTGACAGAGTCTCAGAAAGCAGTGTGAGTGACAGAGTCTCAGAAAGCAGTGTGAGCGACTGAGTCTCTGAGTGAGCAGTGTGAGTGACAGAGTCTCAGAAAGCAGTGTGAGTGACAGAGTCTCTGAGAGCAGTGTGAGTGACAGAGTCTCAGAGAGCAGTGTGAGCGACAGTCTCTGAGTGAGCAGTGTGAGTGACAGAGTCTCAGAAAGCAGTGTGAGTGACAGAGTCTCTGAGAGAGCAGTGTGAGTGACAGTCTCAGAGAGCAGTGTGAGTGACAGAGTCTCAGAAAGCAGTGTGAGCGACTGAGTCTCTGAGTGAGCAGTGTGAGTGACAGAGTCTCAGAGAGCAGTGTGAGCGACTGAGTCTCTGAGTGAGCAGTGTGAGTGACAGAGTCTCAGAAAGCAGTGTGAGTGACAGAGTCTCTGAGAGCAGTGTGAGTGACAGAGTCTCAGAAAGCAGTGTGAGCGACTGAGTCTCTGAGTGAGCAGTGTGAGTGACAGAGTCTCAGAGAGCAGTGTGAGTGACTGAGTCTCTGAGTGAGCAGTGTGAGTGACAGTCTCAGAGAGCAGTGTGAGTGACTGAGTCTCAGAGAGAGCAGTGTGAGTGACAGAGTCTCAGAGAGAGCAGTGTGAGTCACAGAAAGTACCCATAGACTCTTCTCCCCATGCTTTGTGTGATTCCTATGGGGTCACCTTCTCTGCAAGTGCAGGAAGGAAGAGCTGTGGATCTTCCGCGTCACACTGGTCACATGGTGGCGCTGTCTTTCAGCCAGCTCTGGGATCTGTTTTTAGTCTTTTCTGGAAGCTTCGTTTCGTTTCTTGCAGTTTGACTCACTGCACAGGGCAGAACTGTGGCTTGAGGTTCGAATCCCACGCAATCGCGTAGGTGTTCCGGCTGTGTCTGCGTAGGTTTCCTCTGGGGGGGAGGGGGGGGGGGGGGGCGGCTTCCTGCGGTTCGGAAACATTCAGATGGGTTACGCCAGTGTCGCTGTGCGTGTGCGTGCTCTACAATGGAGCCCCATCTCGTCCTGCCTCGTGCCCTATGCTGCCCGGGATGGGCTTCAGGCCCGTGGTGACCCTGCGCTGGTGCACGGCCCTGTCAGCAGCATGGATGGGATCCCAGCCCAGAACGCTGAGTGTTTGCTTGGCAGCCTCTCTGAATATTCCCACGCAGGTCACCGTGGACGTTTCCCCATTTGTTTCTCACCCATTGTCTGTTTCGTTCTTACTGATCCCATGCCTTGTATTTTGCTTCATATTAAAGACAATGGGATTGATTATAGAATTACAGCATTGTATCGTATATAGTATTCTATTGTTCATGTGAGTGTCACCGTACTGAGGCAAACCCCTGTGGTCTCCCCACGCCCCTCCATCTCACCTTTGTCCCCCAATCTCTCCCTGCATATCTCCTCTAACGTGTCCCCCCCCCCCCACCTTCTCCCCCCTCAGGCTACATGGAGGATCTGGCCCGGAGCGTCGAGCAGAGCCGCAGGCTCATCATGATCCTGACCCCCGAGTTCGTGGCCAAGCGCGGCTGGAGCATCTTCCAGCTCGAGTCCCGCATCCACGGCATGCTGGTGACGGGCGAGATCAAGGTCATCCTCATCGAGTGCGCCGACCTGCGCAGCGTCATCAATTATCAGGAGGTGGAGGCCCTCAAGCACGGCATCAAGCTGCTGTCCGTCGTCAAGTGGAAGGGCCCCGCTAACAACCGGCTGCAGTCACACTTCTGGAAGCGACTGGTCTATGAGATGCCCGTCAAGAGGAAGGAGACGCTGTCGCGTCGCCAGGTGCTGGACTCCGGCGAGCAGGGCCTCTTTGGCGACCTGCAGACCGTCTCCAGCATCGCCATGACCAACACCTCCGCCTCGCTGGCGCCCAGCCATTCCGACGTGCCGGACTTCGACCCGGCGGGCCGCCCGCAGATGAGACACTTCTGCCGGGTATATGAGTACCAGGTGCCTCCATCCCCGGTGCATACAGGCACGCTGGGGGACCGGCACACGTACTGCAACATCCCCATGGCGCTGCTCAACGGGCAGACGATACCCGGTGGGGGTGGCGGCGGCGGCGGCAAGGCCAAGACCGAGCTCCACTTCAACAGCACGTTCGTGCCGCTGACCAGCCGTGAGCTCACCAGCGACATCTGGTAGACGGGAAGGGTACTGCAGCGTGACGTGGATTTTGATTACCTGCATGAAAACTCGACTTTTAACGAAGACGACTTTTAACGAGCACTGGGGTACAAAAAACCAGGACCTGTCCGGGACTTTTTCATTTGCTCTTTAATGTTTGGGGATTTTATTTATTATTAATTATTATTATTATTATTATTATTATTATTATTATTATCATTTGACTTTCTTTTCCGTCGGCCGTAAAACGAGGGTTATTTCGGAAGTGATTTTCCTACTTGAATTTCTCCTTTTCGGAGACGGGGTAATATATATGACCTTGTTTTTAAAACTCAAGCTGCTCTTACTCTGTACAGTTTTCCTATCTGCTGGGAGCGTGCATAGAAGGCTGACGTGATGTGCCGTGTGTGTGCAGTTCCCCATCTGGACTCCAGGGGGCGTAAAGGAGGACTCCGCTCGTCAAAGAGACACTGTATTTTGTGAGCATTATTATATTTAAGCAGAAGTTCCATGTCTGAATTTACACAAGGTAATTGTCATAGTTTGAAGCCAATTAAATATGAATATTTGAAATATTTGATACAGGTTATGGTTTAATTTGTCCCTCTGGTGCACCAGGTCCTCTCTCACAGCCCCCCCCCCCACATGTTCTCCTATTGCTCTGACTACGCTTCTCCTCCCAGGAGGACAGAGGTTCAGCCGCCAGGCAGGAGCACAGAGGAGCATTAGGAACAGTAGCGCGTGGATATCTGTGCCCGTGTTCTTCCACATACACACGTATGCACAAGCCAGCTGTCTCACCGGCCCTCATAAAGCACAAGAAATGGACTCACTCCGACGTTTCTCTGCTGCATGGCCAAGATCCCAGGTTCCGTTCTGGAGAGCATGTCACTGACCCGGCCCAGGAGACAGATGTTCCTCTTGGTGTCGCTGCTTTAGCTTAAGCCTCTCTACTGCCCCCATGTGCTTGAACTGGGTAATGTCTTTCGCCCAGGATAGCTGACCTGGTTATGTTATGGACAAGACAGTCCTCACTAACCCACCATGCTCCAACTAATGCTGGCCACAGATTTTTATTTGCCCTGCAACCCTGAATTTGACCCATGGGTGCTTTTAAACACAGAAGACATTACCCATAATTCATCTGCAGGATCAAGGCACTGTCTATATAGACATAGATATTTTATATTAGCAGATATTAGCATACATCCACACACGGTGGGGGATAGGGGAAGGCTAGTGGGATGGTTTAGTAGGACAGCATTAGGTAGAAGCTCTGGGGGGCCTGGTCTGGGCCCCTGTCACCAGCTCCTGGGGGGGGAGAGTGGAGGCCGACAGTCAGCAGGTTGGGAGAAAATGATGCTAATGTGATCAATACAGCTGTTCATTTTCCATCAAAGTGCAGTTGGAGTTCGGCGTTTGGTTCCAATTGACGAGTAGTTGTGGGGGGAGGGGGTGTTGGCTATTCCTCAAGGAGAGACCCCGCATTTACATACCTCACATTCCGTCCCCCCACAGATGGGGAGCAAAGCTGAAGGACAAAGCCCGCGAGTGGGAAGGACGCGTGGGAAATACGGAAATGGAGCGTGTCGCAGCATCATGCCAGGGTCACGCGTGTGCGTCAGTCTCCGGTTCTCCAAATGGGGCTGAGAACAATGGAGGTTAGAAAGAGCGAAAGAATTACTCAACTGAGAGTGACACCTTCAGCTGCTCTCAGGAAGGGGTTTGTCAAGCATTACTGTACTTTTCAGAAATGCTTTTTAACATGCTTTCTTGTGTAAACGTTTTCTGCCGAAATCTCTGAGATTGCAGAAACACTTAGAGTGCACAAATTCCAGGAAATATTTGTCAAGGGAACCAAATAATGCCTGTAGAGGGAGACATTCCGGTTCGCTCACGTTATACTGTAGATCCATGGTTTCCATCTTTTAGAGTAACCTTGATGATAACGAGGTGAATTCGGTTACTATTTATTAAAGCTAAAAAAAAATCCACATTATCAATATTTCACTGAGATCAAGTGGAAACCAGTCCTTCAGACGCGGATTAACTTTTACTAATAAACTAATGAACGACTATGTTCAGTGCGGTGTAACGTTAAGACGCAACAGTGCCACCTGGTGGTGTCAGTGTGTCACAGGTCACACAATGCCCGGAGATGTGATTTATTGTGTTTGTCGACGAACAGAGCGATACACAGAGTAATACATAAGTAGCGTTTTTTAAGTCCCAACGTCGCGTTCGCTCTACGTTCCCAAAATACTTCCGTCCCTTAAAAATAAAAGAGGGAGCCACCAAACGCAGGATGTCTGGAAAAAGCGGACGAGCGGATGAGTGTAGACATATGTGACTAAATGAAAGGATGACGGTAGCTACTCACCACAGCCTATAAATAAACCCCCCTCAAGACTAGGAGGAGCACTTTTTATTTTCATTTTCAAAAGGGAAGAAAACGGCAGACCGTGCCAACCTAATGACGCAGATTAGCGGTGAATTTTGCAGGCGGCACGGAGGGGAAGTGGGGATCGAATTTGCGTGCGGCGTTTCGCTGACAGGGACATGTCAGAGCCACTCAGCGGGACTGTGACCCTAGATGGGCACGTGGAGCTGGGTCAGCATCAGCACCTGGAGTGTCGTATCACTGTCAACCTCAACCCTAAACCCTGCCCGTTTCCTCAGGTCCCAGTGATCAGCAGGACCCCAACTTGGGGCCTAACTAGGCGGCATAGGTGTTAAATCACACAAGGGTCAAGTGCAGGAACACTACAGAGCTCGTTACGGCCCCTAGGAGTCAAAGAGCTACATCTTCATCTTCATCTGGAGTACCAATCCGCTATCTCACAGGGCCAGAGGTTCTGGGACGGGTCCGGCTCTCACAGACAGAGGTGCACAGGGAGTCCGTCACGCTGGCAGCCTTATGTCTTCGGGAGAAAGATCCAACTCCTTACCATCAGTATAAACGGCTCGGTGTTGGAGAGATTGTGCATATTTCCCTGTATACCGTCATTCCCATTTATAGTTTAATAACATGTGAAGACCATGCAAATGAGCAAGTAACACAAGGACGGCTGAACTCACTTCCTCCATTCGGTCTATTTCATCTGCTCCTCTAAAGCACAAGCTTCACCCACATAGTCCTGGTGGTGAGTGGGATACGAATCACTCCTTTCCACTGTCGCCGATTTACCCGATTAACCAGACGACCATATGTAAACCACACCATGAGACACACTACGATCTGGTACGCGCTGTGTTGTTAATTTGGCTTAAACGTTGACAGGAATCTCACATGGGGGGGGAATTGCGGTTTCACTCGACATTTCAGACCTCGTTGGGGTGGGGATGGTAGGGGAACAGGCCACTGTTATTGTTTTGTGTAACTGTTTCCCGACCCAGCTCCCCCACTCAAGACAGCGGCCGGACACACCTCCTGTGAGTAGGTTGACTCGTGACCTGCTGCCAGTCCGGCGGACTTCACTATCATGGTCCGGGGTGCTGTGCGTCACTAAGAGCGACTCCGTACCATTGCTTGAGAAGCCACTTGCACCTGTACGTGTCATTTCACAATAAATGTATTTACGCTCCAAATTGTTGTTCAAATGCAAACTGTAACATGACACAAGCCAATGAAGTTTCTGCATGACACGTGCTCTCCCCTGTTCTCCATCTGCTAGCCTCTGTATCTCTGATACTCCCCCCAAGCGTCCTGCGGAGCCTCCGACCAGCAGCACAGTGACAGATACGCACTGTATGCACCAGAGTGCGTAGGACACGTAGGAAAAGGGCTTAAATGTATATTGACATTGAGGGAACCAGTATGAATGCCACCCCCCCACACACCCTAACCCACCCCAAACACACCATCCATTAAAAAATCTCTATCCTCCATCCTCAGGCACTCACAAGCTCTCCATCCCTCTCCATCTGAGCATCAACCCCACCTAAGAATGTCGTCATTATATCATAAGCCTGGGGGGCCTCTTTGCTTATTCATCATGCCTCCGTATTGTTACTGCACACCACCCTCCCTCTCCCCCCCCCCCAGCCACCCCCACTCAAGAAAGGGCTCACTGTAACTGGACACAGTGGCCCCCTTCAGAGGTCAGCTGCCTCAGTCCCGCGCCGCACGCTGCCCCCGTGTGAAGAAAGAGACCCTTAAATCGGGGCTCCAGAGCAGGGGGTCACGTACGGAGCCACTAGAGTACCGCCAGACTCCGATGTGACCCCCCCCCCAACACCTCCCTCCCATATACGAAGACAAGGGTGAAAGCAGCTAACCAGCAATACTTTTACATCATCGATATTTTATACCAGAAAAAAATACACTTTATGCCCAGCAGCCATTACTTCACAAATCTGTCAACGTGGCCCTGTCAGTTAAAGTTATTTCTCCCCGTTTAAAAACAAAAGTAACGCTGGTTAAAGGGACAGTGGGTGTATATGTCTCCCTGGACATAGCGTGCATGAATCACCCTTTACCCTGCATTCTCATAGACCTCCTGCTGCAGGGTGTAAAATGTGGTTAAAGTGTGCGCTGTAAGCGAGGGACCGTTGCTTTCTGAGTTGCACTTTTTGAAATTTTGTTTTCTTGGGGAGAGCAGGAGGAGGGGGGACCCTGTTTTGTTTCCTCCGCGTTTTCCGGGTTTCGCTGGATGAGAAGTTTCCTGTGTTTGTCGCTCGCTTGGCTTCGCTACGCTTCTCGGCGGCTCCGGCCGTGGACTGACAGGCTGTGCGGGACACCCGCGGCCATCGCAGCGCCCGCGTCCCGTTAGCGATCGATACCGGAGCCGGAGTCGCCATGGCGAGAGACGGCAGGAGCCTGGACGGTATCGACCTCTCCATGCTCCGGGTGAGTCCGGCTCCGTGACAGCCGCCGAGAGGCTGCCGGAGCTGCGGCTACTTTGCGCCCGTCTTACGGCGTCAGCTCAGATCGGGAATAGGATGGAGAAAGTTTGCGCTTGGAGGAGAGGATGGAGGGAGCGGCGCCTCGGAGTTACAGTGTTACTCTGCGGGATTAGGGAGGAGAAAAGCGGCTACAAAGGAGCGGACGGGCTCTAAAAGCGCCTTTATAAAGTCCCTTAAACATTCGGGAAAACGGGGTGACTTCGTGCACCGTTTAATAAGCTCGCATTTACCGTTTGTCTTCGGCTGTTTTTAAGAGGAAATTATGTCGAGGCTTCAAAAAGATTTGCAACGTTAGTGAAGCGGCTGAAGCTGCCTCTTTGTGAGATGTTGACAACGTTTTTGCACGTTTGCAGGACCCTGCTGGGATATTTGAGCTGGTGGAAGTGGTTGGAAACGGGACCTATGGGCAAGTCTACAAGGTTGGTGGAAACCTCCCAGACCCCTCATAAACTCTAACGTCTCTCATAAACTCTCACACATGCAGTTTTTGACTAAACATTCACCTTTTCTGCACTTATTGGGCAATCCTTGACGCTTACTTAAGTTTGCTGAAGTTTGTGTACTTGGACGTGATTCATGCAGTCGCAGTATCACAGTGGTCTGTTTGCACGTCCAGGTCATCAGGGAGTGAGTCAGAAATGCACTAATACAGAGATGAATTAATAATGTGAGATGCTCATGATTTCATGTTTGTAAGTGTGGGCACAGGCATCAGAAAGATCTCTGCCTATATTGTAACCCATATTCACTGAAGGTTGTGCACCAGATGCGAGTGAGGTTAACACCCTTGGGTGGAGTCCACATCCTTATCGGCACTGACATCACTACTCTTTTACACATGGATGGTGCAGTTTAAGGGGAGGGGGTGTTTTTAATTAGCTCTGTTGGGCTGAGACCAGCATTCTCACTGTGGTGTTAACCGCCTTCTGAGAAACCCCAGAGGAGCGGACCTGGGCTGGGTGCTGTCACGTGGCTGGTAGACCTCCGAATTTATGTCACGGCCGGGAATGCTTGATGAGCGGATAAGAAAGGCTGCGTGGGGTGTTAGCGGTACAGAGAGGGTGAAGGCGTGCCGTCAATGTGTGAGACCACGCCGAGGGCGGGGGGCTGTCTTTGCACCCGTCATCTCCTATCATCAAAACAGTGATGTCCTCCTGACTTCTACCCTGAACCTGCACAGAAGTACATTCCCAGATCTCCATTTTGGTGTTTTGAGCTGTACTTTGCGATACTTATACACTAATGTCTGTTTATCTTTGGCATTAAAACTGGATAAAAATAACAACATTAGTGAAGGTGTTTTGTTTTAATGACATTAATGCATATTAATTCCATTATGACCTCATGCTGACCTACTTGCTATTAAGTGAAAAGGTGTAAGTACCGTACCTAAAGCAGGCAGAATCACTAATTGCAAGTCACCCCCCCATCTAAGTAAACAATTAACTAGTCTGGTGTCCTTGATTGGAAAGTACTCTGATTTCAGTTAAAATAACCAACAGAGCATGTCCACATGCCAACAGACACCATCAAAAAAATCGATATCACACATCCGACATGACGAGTGAGTACTCGCAGCCAGGGTCTTGTGTGACTTAGCTATGGAGGACCACATCTCCATTAGGCTGTCCAAGAAAGAATCAGATGTATGTCGTATTATGATTTTCAGTTATTTTACTGTAAAAATGCACTGCATTCCTATGGTTTGCATTGGCACAGGGAAGCCATTGTGAGAAAGAGCAGGGGTCAGCACTTCTATGAACAGCAGCTGAATCGTTCCCCCGCTCAGGGCCGCTGGGGTCACTGCTGGCCTCAGGTGAAAGGTCGAAGGTCAAGACAAACAGGAAATCCTGTTTCTGGGAGCCTGGCTTTCTGGGGGGTGGAGTTTTGAGCCCCAATGCTGCCCGTTTTCCTTCTCACTCTTACAAGTTTCCATGGCCAAATGCAACAGCTCAGGCTTATTTTCTTCTTTTCCCTGGTGTATTGATTTGAAAATTCTCTCCACGGTCCTCGGCCCAGTACCAGGGATCGAGTTGCTCCTGAGAGAGAAAGCGCTTGTTTTCAATAAACGAAACCCCTGTGATTCTTTAGAATCAGATCGATCCGAAGGTTTTGTTCCACGTCAAGTTCATGCACTGGAGCAATTAGGATTTTCTGGACAGACCTCCCGCTCTCAGGGTGCTTCTGTCAGATGAATGAATGTCTTTGTTCCTCTCTTGCCTTTTTAAATCATCTCCATCTTGGGATTCCGTGCCCTTGAGGGTGAGTGTTGACTCACAGCCTCTGGAGGTCATGTTTTTTGTCCCCAAACGGTCCTGTGAACTGTGCCCACTTCAATGGAGTCCTTGTGAACCCTGACACCCTGCACATCTTTGCAAGCCCTGACCTCCCATGCGTCCAGGAAAAGGAGAAAAATTTGAGTGTTATGTCTCTGCATGACATCTTGACATACCATAAGGACTCTTACAAGTCGATGATGAAAGCAGCTAACGGGACTCAAGAACCAGCACATGTTTAACAATAAATGATGGTCATATTGAGTTTGGAAGAATCTCTACCTGGACCTATTCTTTCCAAATAAGATGTAATACATGAACTCAGATAGATGTGTGTGTCTGTTGAGGGACGCTTAAATGGTCAGAGCAGTCTGTCACAGGAAGTCTGTCCAGCAGGATTTTGCAGTTTATACTTGACCCCTTCAGGGTTACGTCCCCCACCAGAAGTCTTGTTGAGCTACTCTCTGCTCATCTGCAGCTAAGAGTCCCTGGGGCTTTTTAAAAAGCCGTCCTGCTAGGCCCACGACATTGTGCTGAAGGGGTTCCCAGGACCTCCCTATAGCAGCAGCCCATATTCTTACAGTAATGGTAAGAACCCATCTTTTATTAATTATGCTGCAGACCACCATTCCAGCTACTTGCATCTCACCAAATGACTGCCTGCAGCTCTCATGATCCATCTCCGCTATGCGTGTGGAAGGACGGATGTCCCAAGACAGGTCATATACGACCCCATTGACTGTCTGTGCGCTCCATTTGTCGGTTGTGGTTTGTCGACGCACCAGTGCAGTGTATTTTTACTGCTGTTATTTTTCGAGTGTCAGTTGCTTGTGCGCTTCCCACTTAAGCGCTTGACGATGCTGTACACGCTGCACAGAGACACACATCCTGTTCTTCTGTCGCTCCGGAGGTGGAGAGACCTTAACGGTGGCAAAGTGCAAAACAGAAGTGTGGAAACGGGAAGCAGAGAATCAAGGAATCGAAATCGTCACTGTGGTCAGCTACCTGCACCTGACTGGCCTGTTCTCGTTTTTGAAGCTGTGGACGAGGGCAAGCTGGCATTGTTGGACGTTTTGACACCTCCTTGGTGTCATGTGGTCCTAGGGCTCAAGACTTGGAAGCTCCTGGTCATGGAAGGGCCATCACACACTGTGGTTGGCTGACTCTTTGTTTCCAGGCTATTTTTTGAGTCTGTGCTGCATTGCTTTCTATCTCATGCACATGTCTCTCAGGGTGCCTCTAGATGCTCCCACATTGGTTCCTCCCAAGCAAACCTTCTCGGTAAGGCTTTCTTGTGAGCCCAGGTTGGCCAAACGATTGGAGTGAAGAAGCATGTCATTGTTCATTTAAGATCCCATGGTGTCCTGGTCTCCTGCTGTTTCCCGGCAGGAAAGTGCCACCTCGTCCCTCGATGTTCTGCAAAGACTTAACTGGCATGGGCTTTTGTGATTCCAAAACTGCAAGCAGACATTGTTGAGATGAACTTAAGGTATGAAGGACCGATGCAGATAGTGCCAGATTTGCTAACCCCCCCCCCCCCTGTCGGTTAGCATCACTGATTTGCCTATTAGTCCTATCCGTGTCCTTTAGCTCCTGCGCTGTTGTGGAATGGATGATGTGCTTTTTGGAAGAACAGTTTCCTAGGTCTGCAACCAACTGCGTAGCTAATGAGGCTACAGAGTGTGGGGGGTGGTGTGGGGCTCAGCGGGTTGAGCAAGGCCCTTCGCCTCCAAATGCTCCTGGGACTGGCTGTGACCCTGTGTTCTCATAAAAAATAAATAAATAAGTATATCGCTTTGAATAGCATCTGCTAAATAAATAAAATGTGAATATAAAAATGTACAGGCATTAAAGGTGGCCACCTATAAACCTGCCTGATGTGTAGAGAGTCTCTCATCCCCTCTCGGGCCTGGATTCCACGGCAGTATCCCGGTTTCTCTCAGGGTTGTCGCTCGCTGTGGGTGGTAGGGCTCCTGCTCCAAGCTGTCTCAGCTTGGGTCCTGCTGCGCAGTGCCGGCTGTGTGTGTGTGAGCTAGTGCCAGCGTTGCGAAAGCTCTCAGCTGTGACTCTCATGCCAGGTTAGCATGTGGTGGCGCAGAGGAAACCACATTCTCGGCAGCCGTTTCCTGCTTCCCTCTGATCGACAGGGCGGAGTCCCCGGCCCGAACAACATGGCGTCACAAGGTGGAAGGGGGGGCCCTGCATGGAGCACACATTCCCCCTGGTCCGTGGGCCTAGGGGTGAAAACCACCCACCCACCCCTTCAAACCTTGAGGATGGAGTGTGAAGACCCCGTCAGGAATTTCCTCGCATTCAGCGCTGTGCCACATTGATGGCATCCGTATCCCCATCTCATTGTGTTTACTGACAGGAGGGAAAACAGGAAGAGCCGGAGGAAAAGTTTCCATTACGAGAAAGTAAGAAAAACACAAAAGGCGGCATCTGTGAAGAGGATCCGCACACACTGAGGGGACACAGCGGGTAGACAGAAGGTTGAACGGGTAGATCCTTAGGCGTGAGGGGTTAACGGACCTCGCTTTCACCTCCCAAGAGAGGGCGACTTTGTGCCAAGCTCCGGTCACCCTCCAAACTCCAGGGGAAGTGTTAAAGAGACACTTCCACTCTTTTAAAGATATGTCCTTACTTCTGTCATGTTATGGAAGCAAGCAAACAGTCGTGGATTTCCAAGTGAGCCAATCACAGAGGAGGATAGACCCCGTTGTTCCCTGGCGGACATTTTGACCACTGTTTTTTCTTTTTAAACTTTGATCAGTCTGAAGAATGTAGCTTCTATGCAACATAAACCCCATCCCCACCCCCAAGGGATGTTCCCAGCATGTGATGTGCTGTCTTGGATCAGGTACAAGAGTGTCTTTTTTAATGGTCTGAGCGCCGAGCTGCATAGCTACAGAAAACTGTGGAAAACTTTCGAGACGGAGGAGAGATTTCTTTGGCGGAGTGAGAGCCATGTGTTTTCAGTTGTGACACCATTGCAGAAGTTGCTGTTTTAAGTTTGTTGCGCAAACCTTGAGTTCAGCGAGAACATGGCATTAATCTAGGGCAGTCAGTCTGACCTCTTGTAAAAGACAGCAGGTCGAAACAGCTGTACCCAGCATCTGCGCAGATACTTTTCAGTGAGGCATTAATAAAGACCAGCCGTCACGCGGTGTGTGTTTGTGAAAGTTTCAATCCACGCAAACAATAGACGGAAACCGTTTCGTCTCTCGCTCTCCCTTTGAAAGTGATGTCCGCTTGAGCAGCATTGTGAAGCCTGCACACTTTAATTTCTCTGACAGTGGCTGGATACTGCAGGATACGTGCATCAACCCTGGCTGATCATAGTTATGCTCTTTGTAAAGCTCTCTGTCAAGACCAACTGCTTGCCCTTAGGTTGGATTCAGCCAGCTGGAGAACGGTTCTTGATACAGTCGAACCTCGTTACTACGTACAAGACGGGATATCAAAAACATGTACGTTATAAGCATAGAATGTTGTAACCACTTAGTGCAAGATGGATGAAAGAACTCACGAAATATCCACGTAAATGATAAAACTTTAATAGAACAGACCCTTAAATTGACTACAAAACAAACTAACACATTATTACTTGTTAAATAATTCGACAAAGCTCATTTGGATCCTTGAAATTTTCCTTAAACTACTCACGATTACTTACGGCAACGAAAATACACAACGGCTGGTCAAAATGGATTTTTAAAATAAACATTCGTATCCAAATTGGTATTTGGCCTGAAAATATTAATGAAATATTGGTCAAATTAAATCAAGACAAATGTGCATTGTCGGGCGAAGATCAGGTAGATACAGGTAGATGTAGCGACACAAGTTGTGGTGGGAGGGTAGAGCGCTGTACGTTGTAACGATGGTTAGTTTTCGTATTTTCTCTAGACATTTGGATGCTGTATCGAAGTTTACGCTGTAAGGGTGTACGCTGTAAACAATGGCTGCTATTGGAATAATACATAGGCTAAAAACGGGAATTAGAAACCTGTACGTTGAAAAGGTGAAAACGTTGTATCCGGGGTACGTAGTAACGAGGTTCGACTGTATTTGTTTAGTTTTGTTTGGTGCTTTGTTTTTCGTTTGCTTTGTTGCATTTTTTTTTGTTTAGCTGTATATCATTGGTTTGTTGGGTTTGTTTTTAATTTATTTCATTTCTTGGCCTTGTTCTGCGTGTGTGTGTGCTTGTTTGTTTTTTGGTGAATTCCGTTAGCTTGTTGTTTCAGTGTTCTGTTCGTTCCCCATGGCTCGTCTGCATGGAAGCTCGATGCCATGTGATGCGAAAACATACTCGGCCAGCTGGGATAAAGGAGTCGTCAAATGGGAAAACAGGCAGGGCAAGTTTTGCCAGCGACACTTCGCTGGTATCAGATATCGTTTCTTCTTGTCTTTGTTGGTATTCGCATGATTTTTGAAGTATCTGGGATAAAGTGTGTGCAGTGGCCCCAGTGACCCTGTCGAAGATGGATGGATCACTGGATGCAGTGGAATGAACCAAAACTCCAGGGTTCTCACATTGTGCATTTGACTGTAACTAAGGACCAGGAGCTGATTGCAGTTGCATATGGGCCATCCTACTGAAGTGATACATCCAGTTAGGGTCTGCTAATTACGTACCACCAGCAATCAGAGTGACACCTTTGTGAGTCGTATACACGGCAGAGGATGGAGCTTAAAACAGTCGGCTACATGTATGGACACACTTGGCCCGGGGAGCAGCCCCATGCTTGGCATTTCAAAAGTAGGACACAGCGTTGTGGTCCAGCGGAACAAATCTTACAGAAAGGGGTGTGTATTACGTGTGGAACACGGTATGTTGCCACAAACAAACCCTCCCGCCATCCCCCCTCCTGTGAAGGGGTTGCCGCTACACGGACTACTTGAAGACCAGTTTAGAAATTTGCAGTGTAGGTCACATGGCATACAAATATATGCTACAGAGTAAGTCTAAACTGCATTGGGCAGTGTGCAATCCTCTACTTCTTTTATTCCCTGCATTTTGAGCACCCTGGTGGACACAACCAGTATTGCAGGCAGAACAGGGGGTCCTGCCACTACTTTTCTGCTCCTCATCCTCCTTTTTATATGGAGAGGAATTGTTGGACCAATCAGGATGGAGCCTGACTTGAACATAAGGGCAGCGCGGTAACAGCGACTCCATAGCTGGAAACACTTCGCAGGCTCTCAGTTGACCACATTGAGGGTTGTGTTTGCCTCTTTGGAAACAGGGTGTGGCCTCACTCTGTGGTTAATTTGCATCACGTTGGGAAAGCTCATGAGAGGCCGCATTGCCACACTGCCCACTCCCAAGGTGGCCAGCTCTACCCACGCTTTGAACCACATTTCACATTTCATCAGTCTCCAATTCATCTGACCTCTCATTGCAAGTAGAACCATGTCCCCTGGGAGTACTGATGGCCTGAAGTCTAACTTCTTTTTGTGTAGCAACATCTCTTCTTGGAAGGGAGGTTCATAGCCCTTTAGCATAGAAACCTGTAGACTGGTCAGGTGAGACCAGCACTCTGGGCTTTCTTGAGGCGTTTCTTCTCATGAAGCGTAAGATGATGAATGACATGGTGAACTTACCTGTGAAGGGGAAACAGCAGTAGCCTCATATTCTTGCAGAGTGTGCTCTGTGTTATTCAGTGAAGCTTCGTTAAGGTTATCATTAGGGTTAGGCTTAATAAGCTTTAAAAAGACCACGGAGTTTCTCTACTTGATTGGTGTGACTTGTGTTCCTGCTGTAGAAATGAACACGGCTGCTCTTACAGCTGGGCTATTTCTGTTCTCCCTGTCTCTCTTCACCAGCACATAGTCTGTTCCTGCAGTTACATATAACTTCTTTGTCCCTAACCACGCTGGGCATTCTCACATTGTAGAGCGATGTGCCTGTGATCAGAAGGTTTGCCACTTCAAATTTCCAGGCTGGGAGAGTGAGGGTCACTGTTGGGTCCTTAAGCAAGACCCTTAGCCTCGTGTGTTTTAGGGGTGCTGGATACTGCCTGACCCTGTACTGGACCCTCAGGTTTGGCTCTCACCTATATATGGTGGTGCCTCTTAGAAAGCAAGACGGGGTAGACGAGAAGATAATTTCCCCATAAGGGTCAATAAGGTATCACTCAGATGTCATTGTACTTAAGGGCCTAGAAGATACATGTTTAAGCCCCTGTGCTGTAGTGGTTCTCAGTACAATCTTTTTACATGAATTACATGAAGTTAACAAGGGTCTTTTAACCAGCGTATGAATACTGACCATATACCATACTGCAATACTCACACTACTCATACTACAAAGCACAGTGTGTGTCTGTGCCATGTCTGTATCGTGTCTGATTGTGTGAATTGTGATCTGTGCTGTGTCTGAGTGTGAAGGGCGTACCTTGAATCCGGGTGCCGTTTCTGCAGGGGAGACACGTGAAGACCGGACAGCTCGCTGCCATCAAGGTCATGGACGTGACAGAGGTGAGCTGCAGCTTTTCCTAAGTAGATGCGGGAAGGCCTCCTGCAGTGAGGTCAAAATGCCAATCCTCTGTCGGGCAGAGATGCCAGAGTGCCCAGCCCAGGGACAGGAAGCTAACATGACACGAGGCTTGAGGGAGAAACCTCCAAGCCTGCACTCTGACAAACTGGAGCAAATGTGGACACGATATGTGACAAAGAGAGACAGACAGACCTCAGGGGTTATCAGTCAGCATGATAGTACAGGAAATGTAAAAATCAAGAATCTCCTTAAAACATTTACACTGTATAAAAATTGCATTTCAGTCATGCTTTAGGGGTTAGCTTTTTAATGAAGCATTTGCATATTAGGCTCTAATGGAGTGTGCGTGGTGGTGGGCTTAAAGAACCCCCCACACACACACACACACAACCCATGTGACCCCCCCCCCCCAGCCACACAGACATACCCCTTCCTGTTTCCTGCCTGATCTTGTATTGTCTATCTGCCCCTCGCTGTAGCAGCAGGGGATTTCCTGTAAAAATGGATCGTCCCACCCCCATAAGGATGTCACATTCTCTGGTCTCTGTGTAGGTTATAAACATAAGCTGTTTGACTATTAAAGGAAAATAACCGCATTGATGTGATCTCAGCCTCCAGGACGGAGCATCTGCCTCCCATGAGGGTGGGGGACACAGAAGGGACAAGGGTTACAGTTCGGTCACTGAACTAGTGGGGGGTTGGGTGTCACTGTTATGCTACAATTGGGTTATTCCCGAATGGTTTAGTAATAAATATCCCTTGATGAAGCGTGTCAAATCATCACATAAAGTAAAGTGGTACGTCTCTGTTGCATGTGCACTAAAAAGCACTCTAAAAACCAGCACCCTTTGCATCTAGAGACTGACATCTGGGTGTCTGGCAAGGATGTGGGCCCTGGCAAATGTTTACCTCATTTCCTGCACCACATTTCCTACAGTAGAGACAGAAAAGCAAATTGCAGGGCAAAGATTACACGTGCAGACTGACATAAGAATGCAGTAGTGAGAATGTCACACTTCTAACTGGCAGTATGGAGGAAAACATCTCATAGAGTAGGTATAGAGCTGGGGAGAGCCTGGAGTCAGAGAAGGTATGGAGCTGGGGAAAGCCTGGAGTCAGAGAAGGTATAGAGCTGGGGAAAGCCTGGAGTCAGAGAAGGTATAGGGCTGGGGAAAAGCCTGGAGTCAGAGAAGGTATAGAGCTGGGGAAAGCCTGGAGTCAGAGAAGGTATAGGGCTGGGGAAAAGCCTGGAGTCAGAGAAGGTATAGAGCTGGGGAAAGCCTGGAGTCAGAGAAGGTATAGGGCTGGGGAAAAGCCTGGAGTCAGAGAAGGTATAGAGCTGGGGAAAGCCTGGAGTCAGAGAAGGTATAGGGCTGGGGAAATCCTGGAGTCAGAGAAGGTATGGAGCTGGGGAAAGTCTGGAGTTAGAGAAGGTATAGAGCTGGGGAAATCCTGGAGTTCAAAACAATTGACACTATTGAGAGTGAGCCACATACACCTTGACTTTCCTTGATTGTGCTTTTATGTGTGCAGGACGAGGAGGATGAGATCAAGTTGGAAATTAACATGCTGAAGACATACTCCCACCACCGGAACATAGCCACGTACTATGGGGCCTTCATCAAGAAGAGTCCCGCAGGGCAGGACGACCAGCTGTGGGTGAGTGTAGGCAACCAATTTGAGCAAAGATATAGTGTGGGGGTAGAGCATAAACTACTGTGGGATAACAGGATCAAGTACAAATGGAGAGGAACCAGCGGAGGTATGGTCATATTCCAAGGTGGTCGTTGCCAGATCTCATGGAGCTTGTGTAACATCTTCTGCATGGTTGCCTCTTTGAACACAAGCACCTCTGGCCTCTGGCTGAGGTTCCTAACTGTCTGTGGTGAATGGGCATGTTTGAGCTCAGTACTTGGAATTTGTGTCATCCCATATGCAAGACTTGGCTTCTCCACAGCTGGTGATGGAGTACTGTGGGGCAGGGTCTGTGACTGACCTGGTCAAGAAAACCAAGGGTAACTGTCTGAAGGAGGACTGGATCGCCTACATCTGCAGGGAGGTTCTCCGGGTGAGCAGTGACCCTTCTCCAGCATGTCTTATTCTCAATGCTGGTGTTGACTTGCTGTCATGGCTTTTAAGGCTTGAGCTTGGCCTACATTATATTTATAGTTGTACATCCTGCCAGTCAAACAAGGATCTTGGTGGCGATGAAATCCTCAGAGTTATTGCTGCTTTGATCTCATTGAAGTTTTCTAACCATAGAGCTCCTTCTTCTTCTGCAGGTCATGTGACCATCTGCAGGTCATGTGACCATCCTGCTTGTTGGCTGATTTCTGCTGCTGTTTGGTGTGTCTGTAGGTGCTTTCACACCACTGTAACATTTTTGGAACCAGAACCTTTTTCTGCGACCAGTGATTTTTGACGTGTTTACACCACAGGAACTTTGTCAGTTTGTAGTTTCTCGGAAGCGGCTCTAGAACCCGTATTTAGTACGTACTCCAGACTAGGTACTTTTCATTCAAACATGAACTACTGGGGAGGCAATTACAGCGACAGTTTGCTGATTGGTTGACCACGAGCACTGGCACTAACTTGCAGAAAAAGAGATGTAATGGTGTAAAAACCGGTCAGATGGAATTATTTTTGTATCCCAGTTACATTTAACTCATCAATGAATACATTTCTGGCTGACATCTACATATTTCTGCATTGGAAAGTTAGATCACTGAAATCTGCTTTGCCGGTGGTGAAACTTTCCAGCTTTTATTAGTGGGATAACGTTACATTGGTTTTCATTCATCGATCTTCTGGCCGCATTTCATAAAAATTGCGTGTCATATAAGCAAAATATACATAAAATGTTGTGTCCTATTTTGATCACTTTCGATCCTCCCAATAACTAGCAAAATTATTTATTTATTTATTTATTTATGGTGCTGTAGTTTCATATGAAATTATGTGCAAAGTTTAATCTACAAACTTTTTGCGTCTCCTATGCTTATTTAGTGTAAGGTCCCAGGTCTTGTTGTGTGGCATGAAAGTGGCCAGGAACCACTCCGAAAGTTCCAGGTTGAGACAGTCCAGAGACTTATACACCAGGACCTTTGGCCTGTACTACGAAACGGGGTTACTGGCCTATCGGGGTAACTTGTTGGATTTAAGGTACCACAGTTTAAAGCCAGATAAGCCAGTAACCCCGCTTCGTAGTAGAGGCCACAGGTTCCAGCACATGGCCACCTTGTGTGTTCTTTCAGCCACTCCTAATACTCTCTCTCTCTGATGTTCAGGGTCTGTCACACCTTCACTCTCACCATGTCATCCACCGGGACATCAAGGGTCAGAATGTGCTGCTGACTGAAAATGCTGAGGTCAAGCTAGGTGGGTGGCAGCCTGTGCATGGTCTCCGAAGCTAAGTTCACGCTACACGACTTTAGCCACAATTTTCCACTTGCCAACACTTTTTGGTGGTCGCCGACAAAACCCCTTTATCTGCAAAGTGGTATTCAATGAGCGATGACAGTTCAGCGCTCGATCATTATGTGTGAACTGCTCAAAGACGCGACCCGACGAAGTCACCGATGTGTTACAGACACCTGCCAGATATGCTAAATGCTAAATATCTAGACTTCAAAATCCAGTAGGTATGAAGTGTATCAGAACCAATGAGAATACAAGACACAGGGTGAGGTGAAACCTGAGGCAGGAATTTAGAAAGGTGTTAAAAACATGTAAAAAGTTCAACTTGATTAGAAATTGTTCTTGGGTCACTAAAGGCCAAAGGTATATATATGAGAATTAATTTGCCACTCGTTTGTAAATGTTGAGCATCTGACTTAACATTTTGCAGCGCGTTGGCGCTACAATTGTGATTTGCTGGTGTCATTCACACTTGTGATTTCGTTACAAAATTTAGTTTGGTGACCAGATAACACTCATCAGCAGTTCCTCCTGGTGAAAGATGTGTGACCCCCCCCCCCCCCCCCCCCCCGTCAGCAGTCGTGTAGTGTGTAAATCACAACGACTGAAAGATTTCCAGTGACAAGTTGTGTAGTGTGAACAGTTTGGCTGTCTGATGGCTTGGAAAAACGTGTAGTGTGAACAAGGCACAACAGGCATATATGGTGCGTTCAATTATCTCTCCGAAGTCCGAGGTGCGTGACGTCCGACCAGTATCCCATTCAAGCTACACATCTCTGAACAAACATGGCTGCCTCCACGAACACGCTGTTCTGTGTTATTGCTTTATATTTTAGCAGATATGAAGCGAGATTCTTTTTTCCAAAAGACAAACAAATAAGAAACACAAACTAGTCAAACCACATTAAGAGCTTTGTAATAATTTCGTAGATCCATAGCGTTATTATTTTTTCGAGAGGTAAACAAACTACAAACAAACAAAACGTACTAACAAGTCTGGTAAAAATCTGATATTGCATGCTAGGATACTGTTTACACTCATGATGTGGTATTCTCTAAAGCAAACACGTGCAATTGCATTTATAACTATTAATACATTTAGCAAAGTAAAAAAAAAATTTATATATGAAATAAAATTACTGTTGACTGTGTAAGCTGCCATGTTGAAATGACGTCACAGGAGAATCTTGAACAACAGAAAATCTGTTGGACATCGGAAAGGAGGCGTGTTTCCAACAGGAAGTGACGTTTTTCATGACGTATTTATCAAGCTTCCGACTCAGAGAGAGATAATCGAACGTAGGGATCACAGATTCTCTTATACTGCCACATAACAGGTAGATATTCACGCATTGTCTCATGCTGCACGGTGACAGGTTTTGCTTCGGCTGCCCGGTTAAATCCATAGCTGAACATCCTCTAACACACCTTTCTCTTTCTCCATAGTGGACTTCGGTGTTAGTGCCCAACTCGACCGCACCATTGGCAGGAGGAACACTTTCATTGGCACGCCTTACTGGATGGCGCCCGAGGTCATCGCATGTGATGAAAACCAGGATGCCACCTACGACTACAGGGTGAGAGCTACGGCTAGGGCTAGAGCCCCAGGCCCCTTCCGGAAGCTTCCATTGGTTAAGAGTGGCTTTAGCAGTGATAGCCCATTCTCCCTGACTGTCTCTGTCCTGTTCCAGAGCGATTTGTGGTCTCTGGGAATCACCGCCCTGGAGATGGCTGAAGGAGCCCCACGTAAGTACTGAACCATGACATCATGTTAGCATTGTGGGGAGCCCAGAGAATCATGGGAGTGAAAGCTGGTGGACAAGCAGATGGATTCGTTTTTGATGTTTTTCCTCACAGTATATTTTACTGAGTAATTATCAGAGTGAGGCCTCCTGAGTGATTGTCACAGCGTGGCCTGCTGAGTGATCGTCACAGTGAGGTCTGCTGAGTGATCATCATGGTAAGGCCTGCTGAGTGATCGTCACGGCATGGCCTGCTGAGTGATCGTCACGGCATGGCCTGCTGAGTGATCGTCACGGCATGGCCTGCTGAGTGATCATCATGGTAAGGCCTGCTGAGTGATCGTCACGGCATGGCCTGCTGAGTGATCGTCACGGCATGGCCTGCTGAGTAATCGTCACGGCATGGCCTGCTGAGTGATCGTCACGGCATGGCCTGCTGAGTGATCGTCACGGCATGGCCTGCTGAGTGATCGTCACGGCATGGCCTGCTAAGTGATCGTCACAGTGAGGTTTGCTTAGTGATCACTACGGTAAGGCCTGCTGAGTGATCATCACGGCATGGCCTGCTGAGTGATCATCACGGTGAGATCTACTGAGTGATCACTACGGTAAGGCCTGCTGAGTGATCATCACAGCATGACCTACTGAGTAATTGTCACGGTGAGGTCTGCTGAGTGATCATTACGGTAAGGCCTGCTGAGTGATCATCACAGCATGGCCTACTGAATAATTGTCACGGTGAGGTCTGCTGAGTGATCACTATGGTAAGGCCTGCTGAGTGATCATCACAGCATGGCCTTCTGAGTGATTGTCACGGTGAGGCCTGCTGAGTGATCGTCACGGCATGGCCTGCTGAGTGATCATCATGGTGAGGCCTGCTGAGTGATTGTCACACTGAGGCCTGCTGAGTGATCGTCACGGCATGGCCTGCTGAGTGATTGTCACGGTGAGGCCTGCTGAGTGATTGTCACGGTGAGGCCTGCTGAGTGATTGTCACGGTGAGGCCTGCTGAGTGATCGTCACAGCATGGCCTGCTGAGTGATTGTCACAGTAAGACCTGCTGAGTGATCATCTCAAAGATGTGGAAGTTACCATGGCAAAAAAGACCTGCTTTCTCATTTAAAGCTATTTTAAGCTGTGAAAAAAGGTCCTGTGCAAGCTGTCTATGGAAACGCTGTATCGCCAAGTTCACTGAAGCGAGCCGTTATACAAGGGTTATGCGACCGGATCCTGCTGCTTACCAGCTGGACCCTCTTGACTGTTGAGTGCCAAATAGACCTGTCATGGTCAGTGTATTAACGTTCCAGGAGAGACAGCCTGGCTGCTGGGATGGCCAGACAGTGGAGAGTGTCTCTGAACAGCGAACCAGACAGGCTAGGTCACTAACTGGGACATTATGTCAGAATCAGTGCCTCATAATTATTTAGTATCTCTGTACCGTCCCCCAGCCCTCTGCGACATGCACCCCATGAGGGCACTCTTCCTCATCCCACGGAACCCAGCCCCAAAGCTCAAGTCCAGGAAGTGGTAAGATGCCACCGCCTCAAAGCATTGTGGGGGCCGTGTGCTCGATGATGAGCAGTGGGGTTGCTCGCCATATCCCAGCCACGATACAAACCTACATGGGACAGGGTAGGAAAAGGCAGAATAATCTAATAGATGAGTAAGAAGCAGGGATGTTCGGCTATTTACTCCTGGAGGAAAAGGGACTCACACTCGCATGTATTTACAAATTACACCACAATCCAATACCAGCTTTTGGTTCCTCTCAGGTTGTGTGGTTATTTACGGGCAGCGGGTTTGTTGGGGTAATTTCAGGATTTCCCAACCAGGACCTTCACTGAAGGTCACGGGTGTGGCCCGCTGCATCAGACTGAGTTGCGTGCTGCGCATGATGTACAGGGTCACCGTTTCATGCCTTTCCAGGTCCAAGAAGTTCCAAACGTTCATGGACAGCTGCTTGATGAAGAACCACCTGCAGAGGCCGTCCACTGAGACGCTGCTGCGGCACCCTTTTGTCAAGGATCTGCCCCAGGAGCGGCAGGTGCGCATCATGCTGAAGGACCACCTGGACCGGACCCGGAAGAAAAAGGGGGACAAAGGTAGGCCCCACCCCCTGTGCTAATGCTAAAATGTACTGGGCTCTAACAAACAGTCACTGATTATTCAGCTAAACAAGAACAGGCAAGTAGTATAAACTGAGGCCCCCCTGTTTCCTGTTGTGCGGTTTGAGTATGGGGGGGCTGTGCTTTGTCTAGCCATCCCCCCCCACCCCCCACGGAAACCACAGCTCTGTGGCTGTGAACGAAGGTGTTTTCCAGTCCGCCACTCATTACCACGTGTGGAGTCGACTTCTCTTTTTCTAAAAATATACACAGCAGGGGCACAAGTGGGCTGTTGCAGGGCTTATTTTGCTGCCCCCCCCCCAAACCACTCCTGAGGTCACACTATCCCCCTACAGAGGAGACTGAGTACGAGTACAGCGGCAGCGAGGAGGAAGAGGAGGACGTGAGCGAAGACGCTGGAGAGCCGAGGTATATCTGCAGACAGAGTGATCGGAGGAAGCGTCTGCACGTCTACACACCTACACACTCATATAGACACACTCACGAAAACACACCTACATCCTCACGAATACACACCTACACACTCATATATACACACTCACGAAAACACACCTACATCCTCACATCTACACACCTACACACTCACGAAAACACACCTACATCCTCACAATTACACACCTACACACTCATATATACACACTCACGAAAACACACCTACACACTCATATATACACACTCACGAAAACACACCTACACACTCACGAGAAAACACCTACACACTCATATAGACACACTAACGAAAACACACCTACATCCTCACAATTACACACCTACACACTCATATATACACACTCACGAAAACACACCTACACACTCATATATACACACTCACGAAAACACACCTACATCCTCACAATTACACACCTACACACTCATATATACACACTCACGAAAACACACCTACATCCTCACGAATACACACCTACACACTCGTATATACACACTCACGAAAACACACCTACATCCTCACGAATACACACCTACACACTCATATATACACACTCGTGAAAACACGCCTACATCCTCACGAATACACACCTACACACTCGTATATACACACTTGCGAAAACACACCTACATCCTCACAATTACACAACTACGCACTCATATATACACACTCACGAAAACACACCTACATCCTCACAAATACACACCTACGCACTCATATATACACACTCACGAAAACACACCTACATCCTCACGAATACACACCTACGCACTCATATATACACACTCACGAAAACACACCTACATCCTCACGAATACACACCTACACACTCATATATACACACTCGTGAAAACACGCCTACAATCTCACGAATACACACCTACACACTCGTATATACATACTTGCGAAAACACACCTACATCCTCACAATTGCACACCTACACACTCATATATACACACTCACGAAAACACACCTACATCCTCACGAATACACACCTACACACTCATATAGGCACACTCACGAAAACACACCTACATCCTCACAATTACACACCTACACACTCTTATATACACACTCACAAAAACACACCTACATCCTCACGAATACACACCTACACACTCGTATATACACACTTGCGAAAACACACCTACATCCTCACAATTACACACCTACACACTCACGAAAACACACCTACATCTTCACGAATACACACCTACACACTCATATATACACACTCATGAAAACACACCTACATCCTCACGAAAACAAGCCTACACACTCATATATACACACTCACGAAAACGCACCTACATCCTCACGAAAACAAGCCTACACACTCATATAGACACACTCACGAAAACACACCTACATCCTCAGGAATACACACCTACACACTCATATATACACACTCACGAAAACACACCTACATCCTCACGAATACACACCTACACACTCGTGTGTGTGTATATATACACTCACGAAAACACACCTACATCCTCACAATTACACACCTACACACTCGTATATACACACTCACGTAAACACACCTACATCCTCACGAATACACACCTACACACTCGTATATACACACTCACGAAAACACACCTACATCCTCACGAATACACACCTACACACTCGTATATACACACTCACGAAAACACACCTACATCCTCACGAATACACACCTACACACTCATATATACACACTCGTGAGAACACACCTACATCCTCACAATTACACACCTACACACTCGTGTGTGTATATATACACTCACGAAAACACACCTACATCCTCACAATTACACACCTACACACTCGTATATACACACTCACGTAAACACAGCTACATCCTCACGAATACACACCTACACACTCGTATATACACACTCACGAAAACACACCTACATCCTCACGAATACACAACTACGCACTCGTATATACACACTCGCGAAAACACACCTACATCCTCACGAATACACACCTACACACTCATATATACACACTCGTGAAAACACGCCTACATCCTCACGAATACAAACCTACACACTCATGTATACACACTCACGAAAACACACCTACGTTCTCACAATTACACACCTACACACTCATATAGACACACTCACGAATACACACCTACACACTCATATATACACACTCACGAAAACGCACCTACATACTATACATACATACATACAGACTCATATATACACATTCATGAAAACACACCTCCATCCTCACGAATGCACACCTGCAGACTCATATATACACACTCACGCCTACACACTCAAATGTGCACGCACAGTCACAAAAACATACCTAAACATTTCTACCCCACAGTGTCATGACAGGTAGTCGCCTCAAGGGGGCATGGCAGTGCTGGCTGTACCCCAACATGTACTCACTCAGCCTGCATACATGTGTGTCACTGCAGCTCCATTGTCAACATGCCCGGTGAGTCCACACTGCGGCGGGAGTTCCTGCGGCTGCAGCAGGAGACACGCAGCTGTGTGGAGACGCAGCGGCAACAGAGACTGCAACAGCAGCAGCTCCTCGACCAGGAGAGATACAAGCGGCAGCTTTTGACCGAGAGGCAGAAGCGCATCGAACGACAGAAGGAGGAGCGGCAGAAGCTGGAGGACGTAAGGGGCTATGCTACCAAAGCTACAAATCACAGTGCCACTGTAGCACATCCCCAGTGCTGACATGGTCCTGCTGTAATCGTTCTCTACGCCTTTATATAACCCTACTGTAATCTGTCCCCAAAGCTAACGTAGCCCTACAATAATCTTTCATGAATACTACTGTAACCCTGCCCTAATCTTTAATGAATGCTAATATAACCTTACTCAAATCTTCCTTGAGTGCTAATTTAACCCTGCTCTAATCTTGCTAACATAACTCTATTATAATCCATCACCAAAGCTAACATAATCCTACTCTAATCTATCCCCAATGCTAACATAACCGAATGCTAATCTTCAATGAATGGTAACATAACCCTTTTCTAATCTGTTCCCATTGCTAACATAACCGAACGCTAATCTTCAATGAATGGTAACATAACCCTTTTCTAATCTGTTCCCATTGCTAACACAACCCTACTCAAATCATGTCTAAGCATTTTACCATTATACTACCATAATTTAATCTTAACTCGGGGCTAAATCCTAGGCTCCCCATGACCTTCCTTGTACAGCAGTACAATGCTAATGCTAATCTCACCCGCCGACCTCAGCATCAGCGCAGGCAGCAGCTGGAGGCTGGCTTCCAGTGGCCAGAGCTGCAGGAGATGCTGTGGCAGGATGAGGTGGAGCCTGACGGCAGGCGTACCTCGGACGACGGGAGTAACGTATCAGAGGCACACAGGAGGAGTGAGAAGAAGCAGGTAGAGCATCTCAGGGTGAATTAGCCAAGCCCCACATATCCTCTGGGATGCTGTTTTATTCGGCAAACTCCAAAGCGCATTCTGTTCTGATTGGCTCAGGCGAGTCACATGTCATGCGTGTTAGGCTAGGGCTAGGTAGGGGTTAGCGTTGTCATAGCATAAGGGTTACGCCCATAGAAATTAATGGCAAAGTCTCCACAAAGTTATGAATGCTAACACTGAGCCTGTGTGTGTATGTTTGTGGGTTGTGTATATTTTACATTGTGGGGACCACCTTTCCGGGCAATTTTATAAAATCTGTTACTGCAATCAAACAAAAATGCCAAAGGAATTGTATTTTGTTTGGTTACTTCTGGTTGAGGTTAGGGCTGGGTAGGGATTGAGGTTGTCGTTGCTGGGGTTAGGGGTTTTCCCCCATAAAAGAGAATGGAGATTACCACAAGTCTCACACCTTTTAAAATCGCTCTTTGGGACCCAAAATGCCCTGAAAGATTTCAGGAAAAGCCCCTAACTTCCCTTCTCAGTGCTCCGTTCCTGCATTTAGTGTGACGTGACCTGACATGATGTATTTATAAGGCTGGGGGCGAGATCGTGTGACCTCCGAGCCGCTGAGTCCATTTTTACTCTGCCGTTAAAGGGAGCGGGCCGGCAGAAGGTGGACGAAGGCGGCAGGCCTGCGGCCCCCCTCAAGGAGCTGGTAAGATCCCCCACGGCCTCATCACCTTTCCAGTGCTCCTGTGGGTTCTGGCACTGCATTTGGGGGGGGGGGGATATGCAGGACAAGGGTGGTGGGTATTCAGATTTATTTGGTAGGTGTTGGAGGGGGACTGACGGGTCTGGCTGTAATGTCAGCTGGGAGTCTGTTGGGGAAGCTACTGAATTGACCCCCCCCCCGCAAACACTGTAAATCCACACTGTAAATCAGCTTGAGTGATTAGTATTCTTAGCTGAGCATCAGAATGTATGCACTGATGGGACCTGTGTAAGTCGCTTTGGCTAAAGGAGTTTGCCAAATGCCGTAAATGTAAATTTGGGGGAGAAGCTGAAGGGGGTCCACACCATAAATCAGTGAGAGACGCCCCCCCCCCCAAATAGGTGCGCTTCAAAGGCGTCTGCTTGCCGCTTCGCTATGCCGGTTGCACCCCCGCACTGCCTCGCACCTTCGTGTGTTTGTTATTCGCGCAGGGGACAGCAGCCCCCCCACAGAGCAGAAAATTCCACCGTACGCTGCCCAAGGACCAGACACAGCTGCTGTCGCTGCAGCACGACCACAGGCGGCAGGAGCCCCAGAAGGTCGCTGCCGGGCCCGCCCCCTCACGGTCTGGCCCCGCCCCCTCACGGTCTGGCCCCGCCCCCTCACGGCCCATCGCTGCCCGCCACCGAGCGGTAAAGCTTTCCGCTACGCCCTCGTGTTTTGTGTCTCTGGTTCGCTTGCATCTATCTGCTTGTAGCGCTGCTGCTCCCCTGCTGGCTGCAAACGCAGTAGCGATTGTGAGACATGCTCCAGACATGTTACACATTCAGAGCCTGGTTACATCCAGGAGTAGCAGGTGGACTCATTTAGTCTCAGTAAGGAGGAACCATGATGGAACCAGCTGAAGAACTGGAGTCTGGCCCCCCCATCCCCCCCGAGGGAGAGGGGCTGAAGGGTCTTTTCTGTCCTGATCAGGTGGAGGAGTGCCCCCTGGTGGGCGAAGGGCCCCGCCTCAACCTGAACCGCATGGCCGCTGGTCTGCCCCCCCACATCCAGCCTCGCCTGGGTTCCGGCAGCAACTCAAGCCCCTGCACCCCCGCCCTGCAGAGGGCCGTCCCCCACCAGGTAAGGGGGGGGGGGCTCCCCCTGAGCTTCCAAAGGCCGACCTTGGCTCCACCAGTCACACTTCTGGGACGATCCGTGAGAGGTCTCGTGGGTTCTCATGCACTCCAAGCCTGTAGGGGGCGCTCACCTCCACGTCATCCAGGAGTTGCCTAATTTATGGGTGTCCTTCATCCTCGAGGGAAGCTGTGACTTTCGGTTGTGCCCATGGTCTGCCACTGTTTGACAAGGTCGTGTGACTTTTCACCGCCTCCCCCCCTGTGTCATATGGCTGCCCACAGCTCCATATGAGTACACCTTCAGATTCCCTCCATGAGCATCACTGTTCTGCCCTCCAGGTGCATTGTGGGATTCAGTTCTGTTTCTGGGCCAGTTAACGTGCTTGACATGTGTTTCCAGAACGCCAACCTGCGTTCCAGCAGGGACGCCCAGCACAGCAGCTCCTTGTCGGACATGGCCACCACACCCCTGTCCCCCACCCTTGATGATGTATTCTGGGACTTCCCCAACTCTGAAGAGCACCCCCCCAAGGTGGGTTTTTTTTTTTTTTTACTGGTGAGGGGATTTCAAGGATGCATACATTTTTCTGTGAGTGAACCTTGTGAGACAGCTTCTGTTCAGTGAAATTCCCACATCCTACATTTATACACTAAAATTCCACCATCAGCTCATTCTGCATCTCTGCACCTCGACCAAACCACTTATCGGGTGGAGGTGGCCATAGAAAGGCTGTTCATGTGTCCTTCTGTTTCTGGTTTGTGTGTGGGTTTGGTTTGGGTCCTACACATCTTCGTGTCTCTGTTATGTGGTTTGCTTTTCTAAAGTTTTGGGCCGTTTTTTGGGGGAATCCAACACACAAAAATTAGGCGTGAACAAACAGACACACCTGCTCAGGGTAGTGATATGCTCCAAACCCCCCCCCCCCCCACACACACACACACACACACACACACACACACACATCCCACAGTGTGACTGACAGGCTGTGTTTTTAATAACATCCCTCATGAGTGCAACTTCCTACATCATGCTGATAAACAGCTGCGATCCTCAACCAAACCATCTGTCGCCTTCGCCCGGGAGAAGCTCGAGACTCTTCCAGAAAAGGAGCGTGTTGCCGCTTCTCCTCTTAATGGCCGGCGAGATTTTTTATTTTTTTGTTTCCAGTTGCAAAGCACTCGGACGAAATCAGAAACTCCCAGCTGAGGTGGCATTTCAGAGCTTTCAGAGGTCATTCAGGAAGTTCCTCTTCGTCTGGGTGGTGCACTTGCTCTCCCCACACTCGTGCCCGTATGACTGCGGGGGCGTGAGCTACAAGCTCAGCACTGTGGGCGGGGGGGGGGCTGTGGTTTTCACTGTGCACACCCCAGCACGGTGACCTTTAAGTCCCCTTTCAATCTCTTTACACCTATGGCTCCCACGATGTGTTTTTTTTGCGAGGGTGGGGCCCACTGACAGAAACTTGACAGTTCGGCAACCGTCATTCTCATAGGTTTTGTTTTTTGTTTTTGTTACTGTTGAGTGTTTTTGATTGAATTAAAATATAGCATGATGGGGCTCCGTGGACCAATCGAGCAAGAAAAAATATGCAAAATAAGCAGCTTAACTCTTTGTTTGCGTGTCATGTGGGGTTTGCACCAAAGTTAAAAGAATCTGCACATGTGAGACAAACGCTGTGAGCCCCCGCTGGCCTGGAAATGTCTGTGATGGGGGCTCTCCTTCTTCCCGAAGGTGCCGGAACGTACAACATCCAAGATCTATTGTAAGGAACTGTTGAGTCATCAGAGGACAGGTTCCAGGTATGGCCCTCATCCTGTGCGCTACATGCAGATGTTCTGGAAGGATTTATCATTATTTATCATTATTCCTATAACCTGGGCTGAGTCCATCACTCAGGCTTCCCTGGCCCGGCTCGTATGTCCAAAATGTCCCTCACCAGTGTTCTGTCCCTTGCTCTCATTGTGCTCCATTCCTGCTTATCTCCAGTGGGTTTCCAGCATCTCCAGGTGGCAGGGGGAGGTCCCCTCACAGCGGCTCCACCGGCAGCACCCAGTTTGGTGTGTAACCCCCCCCCCCCCCCCCACCCAATCTTCTCAAACCTCAGCTGTTGTCCAGTGGATGACAGTAGATGTTGAGAGTTGCAGTGTACCTTTTAAATATGTTCTCAGATATGACTCTCCAGCTTTTGTGGTGTACATGCTGTGCTTCTCGTTTGTGAATTTTGTTTATAAAGAACAATCTGTGGAACAAACTATCCCATCGTCCCAAGGGCACGAGTAGTCGTGCGGGTGTGTGCTCCCACTCACCCGCAAGGTGAACAGAGCAGAATAAGGGCAGTTATTTCTTTACGCCGCGTGCCTTGCTGCACAAGGGGGTCGTTTCTTCAAGCAAACCTCTGTCAGGAATTTGACTGTCGTTCTTCCCACAGAATTCTCCAAGATGTTGGAAAGTCCACGTCTGCATTCGCGACAGCAGCAGTTTCGGGCATCCCAGGACAGCTCCCCTGGGGGCATGACGCCAGTAGGTGCTCCGTTTGGCATACTGCTCTTACCTCCCGAACCGGGACACCAGCCAGCACACTGTCATTCCTCAGCTTCTGCGTTGTTCCTTAGCAGAGATTATAGTCCTCATGTCTGTCTTAATTACAGCCTAATGACAGATGAATAGTTGGAGTCCTTGGGGGCTGAATGTAATGAGGGATTAACACAATGTGTGCTTTAGCAGCTGTGTTATCTCAGAAGGAGTCAGGGGCATTTTTGTTCAAATGTCTGAAAGTGCGTGAGACTCCCTCACCAGCAGGGGGCAGTGTGTGCATTCCTTAGACTAGCTTCCACTTATAGAATATTTTAAGTTACAGTAAAGCAGAACAACACTTCCTGTTGTTATGTCTATGGTCACGGCCCCGTAGGCGTGTCCGCGGATTCACGACACGCAGCCAATCAGAGAGAGGTAGCTCTCTGAAGGCCCGCTAATCACCCTTCAGGATAGCGACCTCGTTTTATTTCCACTTCCGCTACAATACAAACCTTTGTTTTCACATAAAAGTCTCCTTGGTCACATGCTGTTTTGAGAACTTGGGTGAGTCACCCTCCCCCAGGTCCTCTGGGACAGCATCACAACATCCTGGAAGACTGACAGTGGGCTCAGTGCTCTTACCACAGGCTTTCTGAACATTGCAGATGATGGTGTGTACGGGGCTGATCTAGTTACAGAAACAATCAGAATCACATTAGATCCACGGAGGTCCTTAGCGAAGGCTAAAGTCAGACTGTCTCTCTGCACGCCCCCGGGTGGCGTACAGGAAGTGATCTCATCACCGTCACCATCAGTGGAGCATTAGTAGGAGCTGAGTTTGTCTGAGTGAGCATCTCCGGTTCTATGGGGGGGGTCGTAATCCCCTCTAACCTCCGCCTCCCTCCTCCAGGGCTCAACGCCGTTGAAGGTTGCTGTGTATTCCTCATCCAGTGATGAGATGGCGAGCAGCGACGAGGATGAGAGGACCCGGTGTGTTCGGCTGCCCGCCCCACTGCCCGCACACTTTCCCCTCCTCATGACATCCTGTTTACTGTCCGTTGCTCTGATGTGGCACTTTGGAGTTGGTCATGGGGGGGGAGGGGGGGGGGGTTTCCTTTCTCTTTCCTAGAAAGCAAGTGCCTTTGTTATATTTGGGGAAAAAAAAAATTCAGGATGCCAGCACTGACCCCCACCCTGTGACCGTGCCCCCCTCCCCCTAGGCCTAGCCTGAATAACGGGATACGGAGGTTCTATGGATTCAGCCCTGACGGCGTGGTCCTGCGGCCTCATGGCAACCTGAACCAGCAGCAGGTGAGGGTCCCCCCCCCCCACAGAACCCGGACAGGCTTGCCATTTGAATCAGAGCTATCGGATGGCGAAAAAACTGCACTTCAGAGGCTAACTTTGCTTTGAAGATCTTTATTATGGTGACTAAACGTTAGATTAGTTGTTGAGAGTGTTGATTTTTATCGAATTTCTATCCGATAAATACTGTAGCCAGGTGATTGTAGGTCTGCAGCCCATGAAAAGAACTAAGAACCAAGTTGAAGGGGACTTTGCATGAGAGACTAAGCCTGGGGGGGCAGTCTTACCCAGACCCGCTGTGTATAACGGTTTTTGCTCCCTCATTACATTACTAATTAGACGACTGTTTAGCTGAAGAGTCCTCACACCTGGGTTTGGACAGCCAACCTAAAGGTGATCCTTAAAACCTGCATACGCACCGGCCCATTGCGGATAAGGTTGGCCAGCCCTGGATGAAACTCTCTGGTTAAAACCTCTCTCGTTGTCAGGGTCTCAAAAATTAGATCGACGTACATGTCCTGGTATACCTTAGAAGTGACCCAATACTGTAATACAGACTGTAACTCACTCCCTGTTAGTGAAATGAGTCCATGTTCATACTGATAATTACAGCAGTTAGCCTTAGTGAGGTCAGTTAGTAATAACAAATGATAGCTTAACAGTGACATAACATCCATGCAAGCAAGCGTCACTTCCTGTAAGCATTCATCACTTCCTGTAAGCATTCATCACTTCCTGTAAGCATTCATCACTTCCTGTAAGCATTCATCACTTCCTGTAAGCATTCATCACTTCCTGTAAGCAAACATCACTTCCTATAAGCATGCTTAATTTCCTGATCACTACTGTAGCCTAGGGGATGCAGAGTGATGGGGCTCTACCTCAGGGTGTTCAGTGTCCTGGCTCCTCCCTACTGAACACTCGTGGCTCTTTCACCCCCATCCAGGCCCCCCCCCTGCAGCGGCCTCCAGTACAAGAGTGCAACCAGAACTACCTTCTGCCTGACCTTCTGCAGAAAAGCCGCTGCTTCAGCAGCTCAGCCCTCCCCCAGGATGGCCCCAAGTCCCCCCTGAATCCAACATCCCCACACCTCAATGTGAGCATCACCACACTGCACAAACACACAAAATCCTGGATTGCAGAAATGGTGAATTTCAGTGAGCGTCGCAGAGACATAAACGTGTGTGATTTGTTCCTCCACTAGAGGGCACTTGTATCATAGCTGATCTCTACTGAACACAACTACAGACTCGTTCAAAAATAAATTCACCTTATAACCACATATCTTGGGATGCAAAGGGCCCTTGAATCTATCCCAGGAATCATGGGGTACTAGACTGGGGGACTCTCCAGATAGGATGGCTGTTTTATAGACACCAGCATGTGTGTGGGTTGAAACCCACATAAGACAGGACGAACATGCTGACACTCCACAAAACAGCCTGACCCTGGAGGTGGGAGGCCTCAGGAGCAGGGTCCTTCCGGTGAACACCCCCCCTTTCTGGAGCTGTAATGCAGTGTCCAAATCAACCCCACCAGGGGCAATTCTAGGATTTCTTTTTTTTTTAAGGCGAGTGCATAAGATGGGCCATAATTCATTCAGGGGAGCCTTCTTTAGCATTAGCCAATGATATGATTCCAATTGGTGAGTGACAGAGGAGGGGGCACTCTGGGGGCCAATCGCCTTCTAGCTGGGGCCAGTGCCCCTGACGGACACGCTGCTGTCACCTTTGCGAGGGGCCCTGTTGTCCTTTCTCATCCTGGGTCTCTGCTACCATTGCAGTCCCCCACTGGCGGACAGCTGGGGAAGAGCTCCTTCTCATCTTCCTCCTCCTCCTTCATGCCTTTCATCGACCCCCGGCTCATGCAGATCTCCCCCCCGCAGAGTCCGGTGGGCAGCAGCCCCAGTGAGTACCCAGCATGTCTCGCTGACAGCCTGTAGGGGGGGGTTATCAGTGTCAACCAGTTCGCGGTGGGTTGGGGGAGAGGGGGGGCGCTATTAAGCTGTCTGCCCCGGTGCCGCCGCAGCCAGCGGAAAGCCAGAGCCGCTGCGCAGGGAAAACCGGCGGAAGGGCTCCGTGGTCAATGTGAACCCCACCAACATCCGGCCGCAGAGCGACACGCCGGAGATACGCAAGTACAAGAAGAAGTTCCACACCGAGATCCTGTGCGCGGGGCTCTGGGGTGAGTTAGCAGGCCACACCCCGCCCCGGCCCATCCTGCCGCTCGGACTGCCCCTGACACATGTGCCCCCCCCCCATGCACAGGCGTGAACCTGCTAGTGGGCACAGAGAGCGGCCTGTGGCTACTAGACCGCAGTGGCCAGGGGAAGGTCTACTCACTGATTAGCCGTCGTCGCTTCCAGCAGATGGAGGTGTTAGAGGGCCTCAACGTGCTCATTACCATCTCAGGTGGGTGCAGTACTGGGGGGGGGGTCTCTCAGCCCTGACTGCTCTGGGGTAATGTGGGGGGATAAGGTCACCTCTAACTGGGGTAATCTCACTCCTATTTCCTATTACCCTAACCTTGGGGGCTAATGTCCCTGCTAAGTGCCTCAGGCACAAGTGCAGAAATCTCATGCCTAAATCGTAAGAGCAGCCAGGGGCTAATCTCGTAACCTCCCACCCCACCCCCCCCCCCCCTCCTGACTTTGACCCCTCAGGTAAAAAGAACAAGCTCAGGCTCTACTACCTGTCCTGGCTAAGGAACAAGATCCTGCGGAACGACCCTGAAGTGGAGAAGCGACAGGGCTGGACATCCGTGGGCGAGCTGGAGGGTTGTGTGCACTACAAAGTGGGTGAGTGGCACCCAGCATGCTTGCAGCGATGCACTCCCTGCAGGGGTCAGCAGGTGGCGCCACTGCGGAGGAGCTGGTGCCTCGTGTAAAGTAGAGTCCAGCTTATTTATTCAGAGAAGTATCTGGCTCGATGAATGGGCCGATGCATCAGTGTCCGCTTTCAAAGCTACTTTTAAAGCAAACATTATACAGGTCTTTTGTGGACTGCATGCAATGGACAGTGACAGGAAGAGTTACCCAGTTTAGTAGGTGGATAAAGGGGGGGAGCACAGAGGGAGGTGGTCAACAAAAAGGCCGAATGAAAGATCTGGGTCAACCAGATAAAAGGCAAATAAAAGAAATGAGAGGAGCTGTGTTGTGGTTCCGGGCATCATGACCAGTGTCCGGCTCCAGGGGGCAGCATTGAGCATCAACAGGGAGTAACATCAGTGATCGGAGCACCACCTGGCGAAATGGTTCACTTGTCACTTTTTCGCATTTTTTCAGTGCGGTATGAAAAAATCAAGTTCCTGGTCATCGCCCTGAAGAACGCAGTGGAGGTGTACGCCTGGGCCCCGAAGCCCTACCACAAGTTCATGGCCTTCAAGGTGAGAAGGTTTGCCGTTCATCCATCCATCTATCTATCCATCTAGCTGGGGTGGTGTGTAGCAGACTGATGTAACTGCTGGGCCCCCGAGTAAGGCCTTTACCCCCCACCTTCCCCCGGGCAAACCCTACTTTCTCAAGGCTACATCTGCTCTAGAAATGAATATAATAAAAGTATCTGTCAGCAAACAATAGGGAGGACTAGAGTGTCCTAAAAAGGTGTGTGGGTGGGGCGCCCTCTTTCAGCCGCCACCGGCCCCTCCCTCGCTTCCTGGGGGCCCACTCCTGAATATCTGGGATGCCATCACAAGAAGAAGGCCCCTTTGTGGCAGTAAGAGGGTCACCTTGCAGGCAGCACTCTCGTTCAAGGCCTCCGGTGGGGCCTGCTCCACTTCCCCCACAGCTCTCCGCCACCACGAGTTACGCTCTTAGCCACTAGCAGCACATTAGCAGCCGGGAGCTCGCTAACTAATCACCTGGACTGGAAACCCCTAAGCCTACGTGCATCTCAGAGAAGCCAGGAATGTCCACACCAGCTGCTCTGGGTGCATCTTTAGTGGGCAGCAGTAAGAAGTAATACCACTGAAATGATGGTGAATTCAGTTAAATGTCAACACTGTTGCCGATTGGCTGTATTTGCTGTGACTTAATGAAAGTGTTGCATTGCATTCTGGGAAATCTGAAGAATTTCTTATCCCTATATTTTTGCGTGTTTCTGTCAATCATTCTTTCTTTATCTCTCTCTCTTCCTTTATCTCTCTCTCTCTCTCCCTCTCTGCCTGCCTGGCTCTCTCTCTCTCCCACTCTCTCTTTACCTGCCTCTCACCTTCTCTCTCCCTCCCTCTCTTCGCCAGTCCTTCACCTCGCTGCCACAAAAGCCACTGTCAGTGAACCTGACCGTGGAGGAAGGTCAGAGGCTGAAGGTCATCTACGGCTCGCTGTCCGGCTTCCATGCCATAGACGTGGACTCGGGGACACCCTACGACCTGTACCTGCCCACGCATGTGAGAGCCCCCCCCCCCACTCCCCAGCGCCTGAATGTCACTTTAGAACTGAACATCAATGAAGGATAAACAGAGACCAGCTACTGTGCGGAGAATAGCCCCTGGAGTCTGCTCATATAAGGGGGTCCCCTGAAATAAGGGAGTCTCCTGATTATCGTATGTGTGTGTGTGTGTGTGTGTGTGTGTGTGTGTGTGTGTGTGTGTGTGTGTGTGTGTGTGTGTGTGTGTGTGTCAGCTCCTCTTCCCCCGCTAGTGTGAGATGTCAGTGTTCTGTATGTCGAGCTGAATCTAGCTGCATTAATGAGTCCTGCCCACGCGCTAGAGGTACAAGCCTGCATAGGGAGAAGCAGAGCGCACACACGGGGCATACAGAGCAGACACACGCCCACAGGGGCACTCCTGCAGTCCGGCCGACACGCGCACACACCCACACATACACCACCACATGTACCCGGACCGCTACGTATCCCAGCTCTCCCAGTGCACTGTCCCAGAAAGCCCCCATTGGCTGTCGGGCCCCAGCCCCACTGCTGTGTGCCACTTTCCGAATGTGGCTAAAAATACGGCGCTGTGTGAGGAGGCTCCGCTGACCCGCCGCCGCCGCCGCTGCCGCTCCTTTCCTTTTTTTCCATCTCCTCCATATAAATGCGCTTGGCGGAGCGCAGTCCGTTTATTGCGTCGCCCGCTCGCTCGCTCGCTCAGTGCGCTGCGCTCTTCTCCCCACTCTCTCCCTGCTCGCCCGCCCACTCACCCACCCGCCCGCTCGCTATCTCGCTCACTCTCCCGCCCTGGAGTCCCCACTCGCCCGCTACCTGCCGCCCTGCCCCCTGATGGCGGTCCCGCGGCAGCGGATCAAGATCGCGCTCCGGCTCTGGGTGCCCGTGCTCATGCTGCGGATCGTGGCAGCCAGACAGGAGGAACGGGCAAGTACGCGCACGCACACGGACACTCGGACACGCGGACACGCGTGTGCACGCCAGGCTCCTGCTCGGGGCAGCCGGCAGCCAGCAGGAAGGTGCACTTCAGCTCCGTGTCAACGCCCTGGATATAGGAACAGGCTCGTCATCTCGTGTGCCCGGTTTTCGGACCATCGCCAGCTTGGACACTTTCACTGGGGGGGCGCTCTACCCACAACCCCCACACTGGGGGGGGTTCACTGGGGGGCTCGCGAGAAACCAGCCGGACCCCACTTGCTCGCGGACACTTTTAATGAGACTGCAAGCCAAACAGACCCGGCTAATAAAGCCAAAACGAGCAGCAGTAATTAATAGAGATTTTAACAGATAATTAATGCCATTAAACGGGGCTCATCTTGCTCATCGTGGGGTGCTGGCGGTGGGCCTGGGGGGCGCGTCTGCTCCTCCGCTTCAGCCCAGGGCCAGAAACATGTTCCCAGTTGTTTGCGGGGGTGTAACATTTGATTAAATTTTTGAGGTTTTTCATGATGCTTTAGAGGTTCATTCTGGTTGGCTGCCGTGTGAATCTGTACTTCTGTAGTGTTTTGTGTTCTGAGTCTTTGTTTTATAGTGTGTTACTGTGTGTGCGTGTTACTCTCCCATGTGGCATGTCTGATGCTCAGTGTGTGTTTGCGCACATATGTTTGTGTTACTTTCTTTTGTGTCTGAAGTCGTGTGTGTGTGTGTGTGTGTGTGTGTGTGTTAAAGCTTTTCTGCTTGTCTTCCAGATCCAGGGTCTCATTCGGCCTCATGCCATCATCATCCTGCCCAACACCAGTGGCACAGAGGTTCTGGTGTGCTACGAGGACGAGGGGGTCTACATCGACACCTATGGGCGCATCACCAAGGAAACGGTCCTCCAGTGGGGGGAGATGCCCACCTCCGTCGGTGCGTACCCGCAAGAGCCGCCTCCGCCTCTGCTCCTCTAACTCCGTTATCTCCTCCACCATCCGTCTTGCATTCCTTCACTCATCCTCCCTCTCAGCAGCGTTTCCGCGGGCCTGTACCACATGCGATCCGATCCGCGTACAGATCAGGCGAATGGACTAGAAACGCAAGTAGATTGTGGGATCTGATAGCCCAGTGATATATTCCTACACCCGAACGATTTGGGCCGGGGTTCTAACAATACCACAACACAGGTTCTTTTTGGTCCTGTGACTGGGTCACTAGCCAGGTGGTGCATTATCCACAGGAACGGAGTAAATAGATGCTTTTTAGCAAAGTGAAAATAAACAGTTATGTGAGCCTGGAGGCAAAGAGGAGTGTACCACAAGCGTCCTTCATCACGGCGGCCCAGATCTGGTCTAGATGATGCTTCAGAGGTCCAGCAAGAAAAGTCCTTAAGCTCATGATCACACGCCTTCTGTTCCCATGCAGCATACCTGCAGTCCAACCAGGTGATGGGCTGGGGCGATAAGGCCATTGAGCTGCGCTCGGCCAGTACCGGCCACCTCGAGGGAGTCTTCATGCACAAGAAGGCCCAGAAGCTGAAGTTTCTGTGTGAGAGGAACGACAAGGTGAGGACACGCCCTCTCCCCCACATCGCCCCCACATCGCCGCACCCATGATTGACACCAGTGACTGCATGTCACATTCTGTATAAATGTCAGCCACGTTGTAGAAGATCTTCATAATTTACCAGACCTTGCTAGGGATTCACGAAGCTTCCCATGAGAAGCGTGTCGTGTGTTAAGGTAAGCATGGTGTTCAGGTGTGTAGCGTGTTAAGGTGAGTACAGTGTTGAGGCGAGTCATGTGCTGAAGTGAGTACAGCAGTCAGGTGTGTAGTGTGTCAAGGTGAGTACAGTGTTGAGGTGGTTAGTGCGTTGAGCAGTAAAGTTAATATGAGTAGTATTTTAAGGTGAGTACAGTGTTACCTAGTGTAAAATGAGTACAATGTTGTATGTGATTTGTTAAAATGTGTATGGTGTTAAGGTATGTAGTGTGTTAAAGTGGGCGCAGTGTTATGGTCAACAGAGTATTAAGGTGATGAGTATGATGTTAAGGTGAGAATCAAAGGTGAAAAATTACTTTGACTCCGTTGGGAGGACAGTGACAACCTTACATTTACATTTACAGCATTTGGCAGACGCCCCTTAGCCAGAGCGACTTACATAAGTGCTTTAAGACTCTAGCCTTCTGAGGGATGTCCGAGTCGTCATGAGCTGGACACTTGGTGGGCCACAAGTCGCCTCTGGGGGAGCTTTTTTTCAGAGTGTAACCACCTTTCTGTGCTTCTTTTTCAAGGTGTTCTTTGCCTCGGTCCAGTCGGGCGGCAGCAGCCAGATCTACTTCATGACGCTGGGCCAGAACTCCCTCTTCAGCTGGTGACACCGGAAACCCGACAGCGGCGCCGGCAGCCTTGCCGAGTCCGGATCACACCTGTACCCTGACCCGGATCGGTGCCGATCAACGAGCTTCCCAAGAAATAACGCTCACATGAGTTGACGTGAAAAAGCATAGTGTTAAAAGTCAGACCCAGCCAAGTTGGTCCCTAATATTACTGTAAGTGCTCAGACACGTCAGTGTTCTGTCTGTAAGTGCTCAGACACGTCAGTGTTCTGTCTGTAAGTGCTCAGACACGTCAGTGTTCTGTCCGCGCTTCCAGCTTTATGGTCGTGCAATAAACCTAGTAAGCGCAGTGTTTGAGACGTTAGCCGAATACCTCAGAAGAGTAGCCTAGCCTCGCTGTTCCGGCTGGGGGTGGCTGAGTTAGACACACACACATGGGGGGGGGGGGCAATCTCTCTTTAGTTGACTCTTCCATTTATGTGCCCCCATTTGCCGCAGCACACCGCACTGACCCCCCCAATGGCTCAGCTACACACACATACACACACACGCGCGCACGCAGCATGTTGAGATTCACGTAACGTGTGGGCAGAGTGTGGTCCATCCCCCCCCCGCCCCCCCGGCCTGCTGCAGTACGCCTATGTACATGGGCTGGTGTACATATTAATTGCACTGTTTCATGGTTACTTCATATTTACTGGCCTCTTGCATGTACAGTATTATTTTTACATAATATCTACTCCTTTGCACTAGAAAGGTTAAGTGTAAAATGCCTGTAAGAATTGCTTTACTGTAGTGGGGCTTCTAAAGAACTGAAGCGCTTTTGTTGCGTTCACTCAATTTCAGTATTAATGCAAACATTGACCCCCTAGAATAGTTGACAAATATTTGGACAGGGGAGTGTGACTTTTCGTCTTTTTTTATTATTTAGGTCTGATTAGCAAACAAGACAGTAATAAATATCTTGACTCTGGATCAAACTTACGCTTAAGAATGCATTAGAAGCTTCCACCAGTTAAAGTGAGGCAAGATAGCAGCAAACATCCAAGGAAGCAAAACGAAATGTGAGTCTGATTTAAAATGTGAACTCAAACATGTGAACGGCTCGGAAAGTAACGTCACAACTGAGTCTATTTAGACAATAGCTGTTGTGCTCCAGGGCACCACAGGGTGGTGCTAAGTGTCATATTGGCAGTATAAATCTTCATGTGTCTCATTTACAGTGACAACGCAGCTGGTTCTGTGATGGTTTGAAATAATTCAATTAGATAGTTTTAGTGTTTTTTTTTGTTTTTTTTACCTTGCGAATGAGGATAGTTTTTTTTCAGAATTTTATTTTGCTGTATAAATACAGCAGTAAGTGAGGAGTAGCATATGTTAATAAATATTCACGTAATTTCATGTTGCTTCCATCAACACTGTGCTTTATTAGCCACTGTGAGGAGGCTCAGAGAGGCTTGGAGAAAGGTGTTTTGCTTAGCTGGGCTATCCTCCCTGTCATCACTCTACAGCGCCTCCTACTGTCAGATGGGTGCCTTACAGAACTGTGTTTCCTGCTGTAAGATGGGGTGTAAAAACGCTGGTGGTTTGACAGCACACCTGTGACAGGAATAGTGCATCGAGGAGGACACCAGTCGTGGGAGCAGTGAATCCCTGGGACAGGGATGGAACGAGCCAGAACCACAGCGAGAGTGAATACAGACAGGAAACACAGAACAGCTACTAGGCAGTAGGACACCTTGGGGGCGAGAAATAAACACCGCATTTCAGTTTAAACCTTGAGGCTCGACTCATTGTGAAGAATACGTGTTTTCTTATTTGATATGTAAATGTACTTTTAAGGGAAATTAAGTTCGCTTTCTATAACTTTTCTGCACCAGGCTTGAGAAAAAAAAATGAACTTCATCCTTTGGAACTATTAGTTCCAGAGGAATCTGTAATCGATGTTCTCGGGGTTTGATGCAAGTTGGAGTAAATAGCATTAGGATCATTCGTTATGCTTTCGGATGAGAGGAGTTTGGCAGATGTAGGAACAGGCATGGATCGTGGTGGCCTCACTAGGGGTGGCAAGGCAGCAGTACCAGGTGGCTGTGATGGGTTTGTGTAAGTCGCAGAGGGACAATGTGTGTTGGCAATCAGGAGCGGAGAAGTAGGACCTCCTAGTCACTGGTCAGCAGGAGATAAATGCATTAAATATTAGATCAGTTTTTATTAATTATAACTATAAAACTGGGAGATCATTAAGAGTATTAAGATTTCCCTTTTCATTATATATGCAGGATAAGACAGAATGTCTTTAAAATATACTTAAAGGTTTATTAAGATGTTCTTTGATGGTTTTCTCTAATGTGGATCTTGTTCTTCTAGGTTATATGATTATGTATAAGACCTGAAAAACCCCCTAACTTTGAAATTGATTTTAGATTAAAATACAATCATCCATTTTTGTGCACTGGATTATTTCCAAAATGTTTTTTTTTTTTTTTTTTTACCAATTCCCCCTTTGATTGTTTTAACACTAACTGTAGTGTTATTGTCATATAAATATTGTCAAAAATTGTTCTTTTTAAGAAATTTTTATGCTTTCAATGAGTTAAAATTTAAAATGTACATAAATTTTGCAGAAATAAAAACAATTGTGGTTCAATTGTATTATCTTTATTTTAATAAAAATAACAATTGGGGGGAGGGGCTTCAGTAGATGATGAGTGTCTTTTCCAGTAGATGTTTTGGTGGCACCAAAACAGGTCCATGAGGATCCTTTCCAGTAGATCATGAGATACTCAGGTTTTTGGCTCTTCCACTAGTTAAGGGGCTCAGGTCATAGGCTCCTCCAGTTCTTTATGAGGATCTCAGGTTACAGGCTCCAGTAGATTATGTAGGTTCCAGTAGGTCATGAGGATCTCAGGTTATGTGCTTCAGTAGGTCATGAGGATCTCAGGTTATGGGCTCCAGTAGATCATGAGGATCTCAGGTTATGGGCTTCAGTAGGTCATGAGGATCTCAGGTTATGGGCTCCAGTAGGTCATGAGGATCTCAGGTTATAGGCTCCAGTAGGTGATGGTGGACTGAGGTTATGGGCACCAGTAGGTCATGGTGGTCTAAGGTTATGGGCACCAGTAGGTCATGGTGGTCTGAGGTTATGGGCTCCAGTAGGTCATGAGGATCTTAAGTTATGGGCTTCAGTAGGTCATGAGGATCTCAGGTTATGGGCTCCAGTAGGTGATGGTGGTCTGATGTTATGGGCATCAGTAGATCCTGAGGGAACTACCCACAGAGCAAACAGACGACCCTGTGAGTGTTACCCCCACACACCCTTCACTCTGTGCTGTGGAGGTCACGACCCTACAGTGTTCCGGACACACTCGCAAAGAGGAGGCAGCCTCACACCAGGGATGCTGCCTCAGCCTTACCGTGTTCCAGGCTCCCCACCGGACCCAGCCCGTCCACATGGAATTCTCATCTGGCCTGGTGGGGAGGGGGCATCTATATTTGAGCTCCGAGCTGTGGAGTCAGCTGCATTGGGGGCCGCGTAACCCGAGACAGGCCAGAACTCACTTCCTCACTTCAGCCCACCTCAGACACCAGCCCTCCCCCTGCCCCCCGCCCGTTAGCCCACACCCTGATACTCCCTCCTTAGAGGACAGGCAGAGAGGACGGCGGACAGGGACTAACTCTCCTTTCATCGCTCCAGGACACGTCCTCTGCCGGAGAGGCCTGACAGGCAGATTTTGCTTGCCTGGTGCCCATCGGTTGCCCTAAAGGTACGAATCCCTCAGGGCAGACTCGGGACGGGGGGGGGGGGGTATGCAGGCGACAGCTTGGTGTTTTGCAAGCAGCTGATATTGGGTTACGTGCAAGTGGCTGTGGTTGCATGCAGCTAGGAGACTGAATGCAAGACTAATTCCGTGTGAATTCACAGGAAGGCAGACATGCCACGCGTGAGTCAGGCGGTACCAAAAGAGGTTCAGAGCAGCGTCTTATGGTGTGTTCATGGCTCAACCATGATCAGCTGTATGGGGGGGGGGGGGGCTCACTAACACATTGGGAGTGTCCCATTTAACATTGCTTTTCCAAAGAGAGAAATATCATTAGTTCTCTGCGGTCATGTGAACACTGTTATGAAACGCTCGACTGTCTGAGGAGTCGGAGGTCTGTTGTAGTGCACAAGGTACCCCAACCCCCCACCCCCAGCGGCTCTGACCCCCTCCAGGAATAGGACGAGCTGTGAGCTGCACTGGTCATGACAATTTGGACCACGGCATTTTGGATGTAAAACAGCGAGCAGCAGAACTGGACCAAAAGATGTTTCTCTTGAGTGGAGAGCCGGCATGAGTCAGCCATCATCTCACCGAGGGAATGCAAACGCAGCGTGATTCATCACCTCATATAAAATTTCCTATTACACCTCCAAGGGAAACAAGCTGGGACAGTAATAGCCATTAGAGTCATGAAGCTCAGAGCCGAAAACAAATGACCCAAATCACAAAGAACGAGGGCACCCCGTCTGCAAGCTACCCTAAGTGTTTCCTCATTGGTCATGTGGACAGCATGTGACTGAGATTTGCTTCCTGATTGGCCACACCAGAAGCTGTCACACTGTGGGAATTGATGGGTCAGTTTCCCCAAAATAAAGCTCTCTATGGCTGTTTCATGGTGCCTTCGATATCACTACCCTCTTCTTCAATCTGCCATGAAACACACAGAGCAGATGATGCTTCTTTCACCCCTGAAACAGCCTTAATATCCACTATAGTTTGATGAGCACCACGACTCAGATGAGCCTTTATTGAAGGTTCTGTAATCTTTTCTCTGCTATCTATTATATTTCCTAACTGTCGTTCAATTTTACAACTAAGCGTATTACAATGAAAGATACTTGCTGACCTCAAAAGAATAAATCGTCAAACAAAATGCAAAAAGTCTCCTTTTTGGTCCCTGCTGAACGTCCCTAAATCGGTCAGAAGTGCACAGTCACTTCCTCTGTAATGGTGAACTTCGGTCTGTGAGGAAAAGCTGATGTCCTGATGGCTGAACACATGGTACTAGGTTTGGGCGAGAAATCACCACAAAATAATGGAAGAGAGAGAGGCTGCTTTCTGATGGTCGCTGACAGCAGGCGTGGTACCATCACCAGAGTGCTTGGCACATTGGGCGACCTGGTCTTTGGAGGGCTGAGCCCCCAGCAGCTTGATATCTGATTTCTGGAGTTTTCTTATGCAAACCAGGGAGGACTTCCCAGTGGGATCCACCAGCAGAAACACACACATGAAGGATGTGAAAATGGCAGCATGACTCTTTAGTGCTTCCCCCTCCCCTGGGGGACCTGATCCCCGACCCCCCACCCCGCTCCCTCGCTCTCCAGGGGCTTGGCCAGGGGTGGCCTAGGGGCAAGGATCTCCATGAAGCTCCCGTGGACTAAAGATATATCCCCACTCCATGTGTTGCTAAATGCAGCCTGGAGAGTATGACGAGATTATATCGCCGAACAGGTCGAGTTTCAGCACCAAGACCCTGCGCCCCACTGACTCCCCTCCCCCCCCAAGCCCTCCGTTGGTCCAGGAGACCCATCGACCTTTCCCACACTGCAGTGGGAGTGCCCACGCCTCTCAGCAAAGACCTGTTACTAACCCCAGGGTTTTCCTGACATTTATCGCTGCAGCATCATGGACTGACTGCTAACCAAGAAGCTTGCATGTCCTGGTTGGAGAACGGTACTTTAATTACCGCCGTGTCATCGTCACACCCCGTACGACTGTCAACAAGCCTTGTCTCTGTCTGAATGGACACGTTCTCTAAACCATACCAAATTTCTAGAATCATCCCTTCTTAAAATATGATAGGAACAATGTAGCGACCTTAAGTCCGCCTGGAACCGGTAACGGCTCTGTCACAATAGCATTAGAGCAACCAGGAAACAACTGTTGCTATGGAAATAAGGCCTTACGCTGCCCCCCAGGTCTTACTGCCTGTGTAATTTCACCATCACATTTGCATTAGTCTGCTTAGCTGTTTCTTTTATTCATAGCGATTTACAGTCTTGCACTCATTGCTAGCAGCTGATGGTTTACTGAAGTGGTTATTCAAGGGTACAACAGCAGAGCCTGCTGGGGCCACAATGTCATCATTGTATTACCATGGCTCACATTATGTTATAAGTTTAACATTTTAGGATATTCTTCCTCGCTGTCCCTTTCCCAGTCCATCCATCAGTCGATCTCTCTGTCTCCAAGTCCACCTGTCTCTCTCTCTCTCTCTCTCTCTCTCTCTCTCTCTCTGCCTGTCTCCTGCTCTCTCTATCCATCTCTCTCTCTCTTTTCTGCCCTGTTGTTGTTGTCATGCTCTGCATATCTGGGTGTTGGGTGTCTTCACCGGTGGAATGTTTAGAAATCCCAGTCTAATTCTGTCATGATGAAAAGCAGCTGGGCGTTTTGGGGCGGGGGGATTGTGCAGCTGAACTAATTTAAAGAACAACAACCCAGCATGCTTTGCTGCAGAAGTGATGAGATAGAGAAGTCTTGGCAAATGCTGGTGTATACCAGTGTTTTCCAAACAGGGGCTCAGGGACCTCCAGACAGTCTGTATTTTTACTGAGAGCTGGGAGGGAGCAAAAACGTGGACTGTGTGGGGGGTCCCCGAGGAGCAGGTTTGGAAATAATCGTGTGTACAGACGTGCACCCCAAATCACATGGCGAAAGACAGGCGGCACTGCTGCCGCTCACAGCCACCCTGTCCAGGGGTTTCCTTCAGCATATAAGCTCAAACTAGCCTGAGCAGTAAGAGCTTAGGCTGCCACATCCGTGGGCGAAGCACCTCACCTCTGTTTCACATCATTAGAGCGTCATTGAATTAACATTGAGATTAGCTGAGAGTCGACCCTGTTTCTGCCAGCCTGCTCCTCAGATGAAAAGACGCATAAAAATTTCTTTATCTGAAGCAGAGGTGGTTCCCTACAGTAACAGTGACCCCCTTCCCCCAGGTAATTGTACATCCTGGCATCCTGTTAGGAAGTGCAGTGATTTTGTTATGAAATTTAAGCAAAGTATGTTAGACTCACTAATGGTGAGCTATGCTCCCAACTGACTTTGCTCTTCCTTCCTTCCCATGAAGAGAGAGCTGTGCTGATTGGAGAGTGTCGTCCCTGGACACAGAAACATGGCAGGGTGAGTGGAGCAGTGTGTGGGGCAGTATGACATCACGATATTATGACATCACGGTATTATGACATCACGGTGTTATGACATCACACACATGGTGACCAACCTTTTAATGGCTTGTTGACCATAAACACATAAAGCTTGCAGTTTCACAGCACTGAACAGCCAAAGAAAGTCAGGTAAACTCCCACAAAAGCAACTCCTTTCTGCCGTCTGAACAGCATTTATATTATCGTCCCATAAGCCCATACCAGGTTCACACCCACGCTCTGTGACACTGACAGTGACATCTGCTCGAAGCACACAAAGGGACAATGCTGATGGTAATTATAGGCTCGTGACCATGACTGTGGGGCACCCCATTTTCCCCAGGGTCCAGAAGAAGACCACCAGCATGTCCCTGACCATCTCGTCCTGCTCCAGGGAATCATCCAGCAGCACCGTCACCCAGCAGCAGAGGTCCAGCCTGGTGCAGCCACTCAGAATCAGCCCACAGAGGGTACCCCCCCCCATTGCCCACTCCCGTCACATGTGTCCGTCTGTCATTTTTTAGTGTTGTCTTCTAAAGCCACTATCTTATGTGACAACAGTGGCTCTCAAACTTCATGCTGGCAGTGTTTCAACTATGGGATGGGATGTGCAATTGTCTCGTGTAACGGTACTGAGAATAACAGCGGTACCCACCTGGGAGACTCTGGTCGGTCCTTCGGGTTGATCCTCCTCCCGCCCCCCTCCCTCTGTAAATGTTATTGTGCCCCGGTTAGATTTAACCCAGAAAACTCTAGTTCCTTAAATGTCACGCCACCTGCTGGACTTTATCTCTGTTGTTTTGCAAGTTCCATGCCACCCAGTAAGTTACTTAAACATTCACATAACACCTAGAACGCCAGATGATGACAAAGTGATATTTTTAGTGAAGAGATGTACTCAGATTAGTCATTTGCCACACACGGACCAATCTGAAACCCAAAGCCGTTGCCTAGGAGACAAACTTGGAAACGGGTCCATAGACAGAGAACGCATTCCAGCAAATGTGTATTTTTTTAGCCTGTCTGTTGTATGACAAATCCTGAGGTTCACCAAAAACTCAGCATCCTACAGAGTAACAGACAGATTCTTTCCGGCCTGCACTCATCCCTGCTGGTCTCTTCTTCTGCAGTTTTGTATAGTTCAGGTTAATTTCAGTCGTTTAAAAGGCAGTGTGGCCTGGCGGCTAATGGAACGTTCTGGTCATCAGTGTCGGTGTCGTCTGCTCAGACGCCATGCGAAGGTGCGCTGGGAGTGGGGGGGGGGGGGGGGGGGAGCACCTCTGAGCAGAACCCTTGTTTACAAGAGGACGCATTTCTGTCAGTGCCTCTCTGGAGACAGGCGCATCTCTGCCCTAAGAATAATTTTAGCTCTTGAGTCATAAAGAGGCATCGCATGGCGGAACGGGCGGCTGGCAGAGCGACACTCTGACACCTGATCGCTCGCTGCTGCTTGCCCGGCTCTCTGTTCTCCGCACTTCAGGAGTGACAAATGTGCGGAGGCCCTACCATTCTGCCTCAACCGCCGCCTTACCGCTGCTATTGCTTTCTTTTTCCAGACCCAGAGTCCATCCTGCAGCCAGAATTATTCTGGGAATGGGGGGGTAGCCCCAACGTTTGTAAAGGTAATGCTTTTTCTAACGTCAGTGGGCTGAGATGGAACGTTTCTTCAGTTCCCCCTAGTGGTGACAACTGTCCTGCAAATGTGTCTGGGCTGTGGGTTGGGTATTCTGAGCTGTGACTGTGGCACATTTCTCCCGCCTGAGCTCAAGGCTGCTTAGGTATTGCTGCCCTGGGTCTTTGGCTAACATTTGATCTTATCAGGAAACCTGGGCTGTTTAGGAATTTATCACAGTCACGACTGATAACTATCAGTGATCTATAAGTGATCAGCTGAGCGATCTGTCCTATAAGCACAATTATGACCCTCTACTGTCCCTCTAGCGCCTTCACGACATCAGCACTGAGAAGGGCCAGCTGGTGGTTCTGGAGTGTCGGATCCGCGGGACGCCACCCCTGCAGGTGTCCTGGTACCGCGAGGATGAGCGGATCATAGACTCGGCTGACTTCCGCATCCTCAGGAAGAGTGAGTCCGGCCGGCCGAGAGGTCGGACAGGCGGCGTGGGTCTTAGGGCTGGTTCATGCTTACTGCAGACACAGATGAGCCATACAGCTGCACCGTCCGTGTTCCTGTACATTCACAGTTCTTGCACCAACGTTCCAGGCTACCACATACTTTCACGGCAGGGCTGGTGGTGGCACCGTAGAGCAAAGCTGCTCTTAAGTTATGTTTATGACACGTGAAATGGAATAAAAAATATTTTACTAAAACTAGCAGTGCATTATGTATTACACTATGCAAGGAGAGAGGTGGGTATATTGCCTTATTTAAGTTCTTAGCCATCTTGGAGCCTTTATAATCTCTTAGCAAGAAATCATATAAATGCCATCATTTCCCTTATTTCCTTAAGCGACCTTTCATTCCTCTAGCCCTGCTTCTTTTCAGTTTGATCATTGAGGGTACGATAGGTTTTTCTATACAATCTTTTCTCCGATCTCCTTCCTGTTATTTTCCCCTGGCCAACGAGTGATGGAGGCTCATTTGAGTCACTGATTAAACTAGCCGCGTTGTTTTAATTTTCAAGTGGTACACGCCCGTGTACGTGGCCCTCAAACGTGACACCCAGGCCCGACCTCAGTGACGAAAATTACGCCACGACGACCGCATTCTCTGCGGCACATCCGCAGTAAGTATGAACCAGCCTTAAGAGTCAGGGCGCTAGAAATGCAGCGCAATGCTGCCAGTTAAAGTTAAAAAGTCAGGTAAACCAGAGAACTACGATCAGCAGTAATGCAGCGCAGTGTGGCACACTGCCTGCTGTGAAGGCCAATCAAAATGACCCCTGACCTTTCCTATTTTTCCCAGAAGCCACTTCTACGTCTGTCCCCGGTAAGTGTGCCACCCCAAGTCTTCCAAAAGCAGGTGCGAGGTCAGCTTATCTAGGCCTTACATTCTACCAGTCTCGCCAAAGGTTGGACATTAATTCCCTGCCGTTTCTCCCACAATGCACAGAGGAGCTGTGTACCCTCGTCATCACTGAAGCCTACCCAGAGGATTCTGGGATTTTTAAGTGCACGGCAAGCAATCAGTTCGGGGAGGTGTATTGCAGTGCTCTCCTGGAGGTCTACACAGGTGGGTGACGCTCTCTGCCGTAAAGATCGCTTTTACTGGCCCATGACCTGCAGGAAGGCATAGGAGCAAAGATATGCTCTGATGTGGCCCCATGGCACCCTCTGCAGGCCTGGATGATTCTGGATTCACTGAGGAGCATACACCCGGGGTGTCCATAGGGCAGGAACCTGACGACTTTCCATCATTTCTGCTGGACACGGCAGGCATCCCTCCCCCAGAGTGGCCGGAGAGCCCTGACGAGGAGACCGCCCCCCCACTAGACACGTGAGTATCGCGTATAAGCCCTATACCAAGAAAAGTCAGGGTCATGCTACTGGTTCATCATCCTCCACCTTCACGCAAGTAAATTGGCATATGCGATTTTACTGAGAGTGCAATTGCACCCTCTACTGGTCAGTAGGGGAGCGATTTGAACTTAATATTGAACTTAATATGATCAAATGCTATGTGAACATTTTAAGTTGAATAAAATTAAACTAGAAAGTTATATTTGAAAATTTGGCTTGTGCCAGTCATATCAGTGTGTAATAATAATTTAATGCAAATGCATTTACTATTTTTTTTACAAATTTATTTATTGGGATGAATGACTCGCACATTGCACCCCTTGGGGGGGGAAAGTCTGGAGCCGCCTATGTAAGTCGTGTGCTTTTATACGTGCCATTGGGTCCATTGGTTTAAGTGACTTGGAAAACATGCTCTGTCTTAGGGATCCTTCTACGTATAGCCCTTAAATGCGCTTTTTCACCTATGAAACCAAGGTGACTGTCAATAATAGTCCGCTCTCTTCAGGGTAGATTTCTGCCTTTATATTCCTCCGCTAGCAGGACCGCCAGAGGGAGCAGTTACGTAATACTACATTGTGAGATACTTTAGTTATATTTTCGTGACCCAGGCTATTGAAACACGCGAGCATTATTAACATTTTCTCATTAACGATGGATTATTAAGAGCGTGATCGCTGCGGTAAAGCTGCGGAGTGTCCGGCATAAACGACCGACTTTAAATGGGGGCCGGATTAAGCTCCGGCCACAGCCCCTCCGCCCCCGGGTCGCCCGTTTATAAGCCACGGAGGCATTTACGGTGCTCAGTCAGAGAGGTGCGCTTCTCCTAGCCGATTCGCTGGGTGCAGTGAGGTGGAGACCCAGTGCCCCCGCATTGAGATCCGCGCTGCCACGATCGCTGGGAGCGCACATCCCAGCAGGTGATCGCAGGCTTTCCACACCCCGCCGGCCGTCCAAAGGTAACTCCAATGCTCAGCCTCCTCCCTAGTCGGGGTTACTTTTTACGGCTTTTCTGCTGGATATAGCTCAGCTGTTTACACTGGGTGAAATGGGCACTTCAGCTCGATTATATTGGCTGCTCCTGTCTCGTCTATAAATGCTGCTTCGTTTAGCCGTTTTTATTTTCCTTCTCTTGTTGGTGCTTGACCCTTAACTCTGAGTCTGACTATCTGACAGCCGGGCATTTATCCGTGTCCTTCATTTTGGGTATTTTAGATGGCTTTGCATATTTAGAAGCGTTCCGAGTCCTGCATGGAAGGAATTCTCATCCCAGGCAGCAATGGCGTTGGAGAGAGTTTGATATCGGGGGAACTCAACTAAATTTATTAATGTAAAGTTTCTTTTTTTGCGAGATTAATGAAGTCAATTTAAAATTTGGAGGGTTCACGCCCCCCCATGCCCCTGCCACTCCCCGCTTTTGCGCTGTTTTTTGTTTGTTTTTGATGCCTCGTCTTTCTGTCTTAACGCTGCTGGTTATTTAATCTCTTTTCGTAAAGTACCTGTTGCAGATGTGTGGTCAAGCGCCGCCTGGCCATTTTCGGATTTGGGGGCGATTTGGACAGTTCCATGCATGTGATTCTACAGACTTCCTGAAGTCCCACAACTGGACCCTCTGTATAAACCTATTTTTATTGTCACTTCTTGGACCGTCAAACTTCCAGCAATTTCTACTAACTGGGGCTGCGGTGATTCAGTGGGCGGTTGCCCTGGATATAACTGTCTCACTGTCAGGACATCCCACTAGTAAGCGGCTATATTATGGGAACTCGGACTCCCACAAATGATGAGCGTATGCCAGCTAGTTCTGGGACACTGATAAGCATTTAATGCCCTCATGGGATGTGCATGGCAGACAAAGGGAGCTTTATACTGGGTGTGGTGGCATCTTACTGCTACCCTTGCAGTGGAGGTAGGTTTTCGGTGAGTCTTTGGCAGTGAGTAACACAGTGCCATGCTAAGATGACCCCAGAGAGTCGCACAGCATGAGCGCGAGTTAAATGCTGCCAACCTCACCGTTGGCCCTTGTCCGTAGTTGTGATGTGATGCTGTATTTTTGTCGGAGGACGCTGGACCGCGACGAGTACTGGGTGTCCGGCTGTCTCTGTGTTGGCAGCGGTAAATCTCCGCGATCCTCCTCATGCACCTGTTCCTCTCGGCGATCGTGTTGAAGGTCATGAAGGGTACTCTTACACCGCTGAATTCAACGAGCGCTGGCTTTGGCGCGAGTCTCGAATGCAGCTGAACACTTTTTCTGCTCCGTGCGTTAACTTCCCTGGCTTTGTAGCCCTTCAGCTGTGACCGGATGTAAGGTGACAACGCGGCATGTATGTATTGGTCGCCATGGCAATATGAGACGGGCCTGCTAGAGGAAGGACAGGCAGCATAGACGCTGATTGTTCGGCGGAACTTGTAGAAATAACACTTGACTGATTACCAGACCTCTGGGTCCATCTGTGGTTGCCCTTAATGTACGGACAAGGGCTCCCATGTGCGTCAGTCCCTCTGACCCAACGGGGTGGGGGGGAATTCCTCTGAGGGGGAACCTGGATGGATTCCAGGGTAGCTGAAAGGGGTCTGACGTGAAGAGCTCCAAGTTCCCCACCTCTTTGTCCAGGTTACCCCTCCCCTCAATGGCCTCAGTGTGGCTGTCACAGACCCTTTCAGTCTCCCAGCAGCCCCTGCACACCCACTTGGCTTGTTATGTAACTGTAGTTGTTAGGGGAGGTTTAAAAGTAGGATTGGGTTCAACCTCGCTTCCTCGTCCAGTTTCTTGCAATGACCCCGGAAACCATTGGTGGCTGTGGTTGTCGTTAGGTCAGGTGGTCTGTCTTGGCTCAAAGTTGGTACTTTAGGGATGGTCCTATTTCTAAAGGGGTGTGTGTGTGTGTACATGCTGCATTTCAGTTTATTCCCACCAATATCCTTGCCAGCTGATTAGCACCTGCTGTGAAATTTCGACAGGTCAGAGTAGGTTCCCAGTTTAATCAAGAACCTTACTTCTATGCAGTGGGACCTTACTATAGTCCTGAACATAACCTTGAATGTTCTACTGAACAGCCTGTAGTACATGTAGCCACTCTTTTTGACGAAAGATTAAACATCCATTATCTACTGACACCATTTTGTGTTGGTCCTTTGGAAAAATACCATCATTCCTTTCCTGTGTCCAGGTCCTCAGAGCAACAGAAACTCAGTGAAGGAGTGGGTGGGACAAACTATAAGTCCCAGGCCCAGAGTCCCCAAGAGGCCCGTGCCCCCACCTCACCAGCCGAAGTCAAGGAGCTCTCGCCGAAGACGTCCACCGGTCCCCAGCGGCTCGGCGACCGGCACCATTCTGGCAGCATGAGTGTGGCAGACCTGCCTACCTTCTCTCCCACCCTCTACCCCCCCAGCGCCTTCAACTACGAGCGTCCACGTCACTTCATCCAGTCGCAGCCGCATTTCCAGGCTCCCAGCTATGAGAGTCTACAGGCCAACGGCAGCATCAAGACTTCCCCTTCGTCTTCCAACTTGAGCTCTCCGGTGTCCACCCCAGGGCCTTCCTCCTCTTCCTCCATGCCAGCCTCTCCATCCCATGCCCCGATGCGCTCCAGCATCACACTAATCCCCAAAGTGACCAGCGCACCCCCTTCTCACACCTCCCCTGTTGCCTTCCTCTGCTCCGTCCTGCCCTCCCAGTCATCTCCCCAGCTTGGTTCCTCTCACTCTCCCACACCCCCGACATCCCTCCCTAAGCTGGTCACTCTACAGTCTGCACCACCTCCATCCTCCTCTGCCAACTGTTCTGCGTATACCCACACCCCAGCGAGCTCGTCCCTTCCCAAGCCTACCATCCCATCTCAGCAAACTGGCACCCCATCTCAGTTTGTGTCCCTCCCAGCCAGCTACAAAGGGACCTCCAACAGGTACATGCAGTAGTACATTTTCCTGGCATCATGTGTATGACCCAAAGCATAGGTTCAACTTCGGTCTTTAGCTTATTGGGCACCACAGCTAATGTTGGGGCCAGCCTGTATCATTAGCATGTGCGCCTTCTGGTTCCCCAGTATCCCCAAGCCCATCCTTAAGAAAACGCCCCCCCGGCCAGTGTCTCGGTCCACGGATGAGGAGATACAGGGATCCAAGGATGCGCTCATCCAAGACCTCGAGAAGCAGCTACGTAACAAGGAGGCCCGCAGGAGGAACAGCCAGGTATCCGTGAGGTGCATGGGGTCTCCTTGAAATGAATCGCCCTTTAGCCAATTGGCTTTTCCTGTTCAAGATGGAGGTAGGTCGCTCAGTCTGCCATCTTGCTGATGTTTCTCTGCACCGCGTTCTGCAGAAACAGTCATATGAAGAACGTATGGCACGGAGGCTGCTGGGTCCTGACAGCGCCGCGTCCGTCTTCGAGCTGGACAAGCATCTGGAAGTACAGCCGGACCAGGTATGGTCTGTTGGCTCATCTCAGGATCTCAAATACAGCCTTGTGTCAGCCCTCGTTTTTAGTTAAACATTTAGGCTCAAGGCCTTAAATGGGTAACTTGGTACTCCTTTGTGATTAACCTCTTAACTAAGTGAACATCGCTGTGTTTCAGTGATGTGTCTCAAATGACCCACTAACTGAGATCCTTGTATGGAGGGGTCTCATTGGTTCTGTATGCAAGGTTCCCTTTCCACTGTCATTTTAATGGAAATGTTTTCCGGGGGGGGAGGGGGACTACGTCATGGGAGATAAACCACATTCCCATTCTAAGAACGGGGACGGAAATAGCAGGTGTGACGTTCCTGTGCGGTGGTGGCATTTGGAATGTGGCATGAGACCTGCACCAGGACCACCCAAGCATGCACGCGTGTGCTCTATCTGAACTGAAAGCGAGCCCCTCTGGTCAAAGGTTCATCTGTTTGCAAACGGCCATACACCTTGGAAAAAGGCCTCAATGAAATTTTAGATGAATTTGCCATTTGCACAAGTATGAGTACAAGTACACTGAGGTTGTTGAGCTTCCTCATATCCTATCTCGCTCTTCTTCGAGACGCATACAGGTGAGCACAAAGCTTGAGGTCGGCGCAAAGTCTCAGCCATTGTTGGAGCACCGTTGGTTTACATTGATGCCAAGTCGCCTGGTTTGTGTCATCCTGAAGGTCTTTGACAGTCTAGTGTCCTTCATTCTGAATCCACACTGTTTAACTCTCCCATGTGTTTTCAGCCAGAATCACCAGAGGGGCGACACTCAGGAGGAATATGGTAAGTGACCCAGCAACAGGAACTTTCATATCTCAGACAAGTACGTACTTTCCGGTTACATCCATCAGCTCAGCCGTCTACTATTTCGTAAGTGCGACTTGGGGTCAGATTCCTGACACCAGCGTGAGTGACATCCACTGTGAGGTGCCGTAATGGGTACAGATATAGTAGCTGATCTTTGAATTGCCAACTCCAGGCTACTCCTGGGGGTATGTCAGTGTTTAGCATGGTGCTTACTGGCTCCAAGTATTCAGATCAAACCAGAACTGATTGTCGTTGACAGGAAGTTGACTGTGTGGGGATTGGACTCAGTTTTTTTGTGGTTCTCTGGGTCTGGCAGGAGCAAGCAGTATTCTGGGACTGATGGTAATGAGGGCTCCACCATCCAGGAGAAGTGCTATGCCCCCCGTTTCCTGCAGGTACCCCAGGACCTCACTGTGGAGGAAGGTCGATTCTGCAGGATCGACTTCAAGGTACATCATTGTTCTCGAGGGAGAGTCGTGTAATAAGATCACAGTCCCATCAAGCTACTTGACTTTGTTCTGTCAAGGTGGGGGGTCTGCCGACACCTGATGTGACGTGGTACCTGAATGGCAAGGCCATCCGCCCTGATGACTACCACAAGATGCTGGTATGCGAGAAGGGCCTGCACTCCTTCATCATCGAGGTAGTGACTGTGCACCACGCGGGCATCTACGAGTGCGTGGCCAGGAACCGTGCCGGAGAAAGCAGCTTCTCGATGCGTCTGGATGTTCTTGGTAAGGCTTGGGCCTGGTGGGTGGGGCACAAGAATGGTGCTGGGAGAGGGCGGGATCTATGCAAGCCGGCCGAGCATACTCGGTATGACTGTAGTCCGAATGGTTGGGTTCACTGTTTATTTGGGATGCTGAACATCATACCTCATGTCTTCAGAAGTATGCCAGTGAGATCCAGTCTTCAGCAAACCATATACAAGCAGTTCTTGACTTGAGGAGGGAACGGGAATTGTTGGAAAAAATATCAGATGCATAGCGTTTATGGAAGCATTAACACAAAAATCTTGTATGTAAATTTACACTTTCGTTTATGTATTATGTGCCCTGAATGGTATGGGAAGGTAAATTTGACTTGCATAAGGGCTGGTGAAATAGATTACTTGCGTCAGTTGAGAACTGCTTGTATAAAGGTTTATAGATTTTAGACTTGTGCAGATGGTAATGGCTTTGAAGCCAAAAGTGCCTCTTGTCCCTAGTCAGACGAAGCTTCCATGTGTGGGATCGCAGTAGCTTTGGAATAGAGCTCCTATTTTAGCATGGGGAACCCTCGATCCTTGCCATGACCATGTTCCTGTGCTGCCGACTCCCAGCTCAGGAGGCGTTCTGTCCCCCGCGCTTCGTGCAGAAGATGAAGAACTTGCGTGTCATGGAAGGAGACACGGTGCGGCTGGAGTGTAAGATTTTGGCTTCTCCAGCTCCCCAACTGTACTGGAAGAAGGACAAGGAGATGCTGAGCCTGAATCCCAGCAGGATGAGGTGGGACATTAACTGTTTGACTGCACACAGCTACTCATAGGCCAAAGGTTCGGATTACACCAAGATGCTTGTGTTCAAAGCGTGATTCTCGGGTGATGGTCAACTGTATCAAAATGCTCTTCTGATTGTCAAGTACTGTAGCTGTTACTCATTGTGGCCCATGTTGGCCATGTAGAGTGTAGCTGCCCTGACTTGACACCTTGCTGCCTTACAGCCTGTACCAGGACAACACTGGCCAACTGTGTCTGCTGATAGATCAGGTGGAGAAGACTGACGCAGGCTGGTACACAGTGTCCGCCATCAACGAGGCTGGCATGGCCAGCTGCAACGCCAGGCTGGATGTGGGAAGTAAGTGGCAGATGATGCTATCAAACGCAGAAGGGAAGCAAATGGTTGCTATGGACCGGTGGCAGTCATGTATTTTGCATTAGGAAAAAGCCAGATGTCTGTCCAACTAGCTGGGATGTCAGTATTGTAGCCTGACCCTCTGCTTTTCTCCCAGAAGACACTGGGAGTACTGGTTTGAGTAGAGATCATGTGGCCTACCTGTGCTACATTCAAATGTATCAAAGCTCCACTCCCCAATGACAGCTACAGAGAAATCTAACAATGTTGCACTATGAGAGTGTTTGACACCTCAGTTCTGGGCCGTGTGTGGCAGCCTGACCTTTGATCCCAAGTTGACACTGGACCCTCCGCTCACGTATTGTGCTGTGATGTGGGGCCACAGCTGTGAAGTGAAATTTAGACTCGGGGCCACAAGGGAAAGGCTCTTTCGGGTGTGGGGGCCTGAAACTGGATCTGGGCTGTTTTTGGTTGTGGCCAGGCTAAGCTTGGGAGATGATCCTGCTGTCGTGCCCTAACCATGATGCCGCCCCCCCCCCCCCAGGGTGCTTATAATGTGTAGAATGCATAATGTTCACTCTAGTTCTCCAGTACCATCTTTGTATTGTGTTGACATCACCTTTTCATTGCATTATAGTATGCAGGGAATATCATACCATATGTAGTTTCCATACTAGTTTTGCAGGTGCTTTATAGCACACTACTTAGTGAGCACACTACATGACTGTCACCCTATATAGTGCACTATTTAGGGAATAGGGAGTGGTTCTTCAATATCCAGTGTAGCAGTTCTCTCCTTTCTTTCCCTTCCAGCTCGCTTAAACAAGGTAGCCCCTGCTGGCCAGCATGTGAAACTGCGCCCCGTGACCAGCCAGCTGTCATCCCTGAGCGTAGATGGCACCCAGCGGCAGCCGGCCCCCCTGTACGAAAGTGAAGAGCTGTAATGCAGCTTGCTGGCTTCACGTGCCATGGTGCACACCTGACCTTCCTGCCAGTGGTCAGATGCACTTTAGGTTACTGACGGTCATCTACAGACCTCACCTGCCGGGCCACCCCGCACATCTGCTGTCTGTTCAATGTCACTGTTACTGTCTGACTTTTTATGCTGGGTGTGATGTTAGAATCATGTAAACTAATTGCTTTTTAACTTCTTAAGATACAGGTCTGAGCATGTTGTTCTGCCTCCAAGCGACGCTGTACTCGTGTCCCGCAGTTGGTTCTGCCTGTGTATGTTGTGAAAACTGAGTGTCTGAGTAAATTAATAAAAACCTAATCTCTACCGGGCCTCGCGTGCTGCTTACCCACCCAACCTCTAGGGGGCACTGTCCCCTGCCCATCAGAGTGCTGTGCTGCTCAAGAGGGTCTGAACGATGGACAAATCAGCTAGGTCTACGCCAGCCTCTCTCAAAATGATTTGGACAAGTACATGCCAGCCTGTCGTTGAGCAGATGGAGGAATTCTAGCAGGGTGAACGTTCATCTCCAGTTTTCAAAGGAGCCCTGGGACAAAAAGTTTAATTACGGCTACTTAAGAAGGACGGGCAGTAGACCTATTTATTTATTAAAAATTATCAAAAAAAAGTACAGACACTAAACCAAAGGCTTCCGTCCTGCCGTATCTCCACATTAGGTTCTTCATTCTGTCCCATAATTACACCAACGTCTGGTGACGACGACAGACTTGCCAAGGCTGTAGAGGGGCTCCAGGAACAGTCTAGTTAAAACAATGCAACAACAAAAGCACATCTCTGTTTAAAAAGGGTACGAAGTAAACAAGATTGGAAGGGACCACCCTGCGCTTCCTCGTAGCGGAGGAAGCAGGTAATCCTCTAAGGTTGACTATGGCTTCTGGAACTGTGGCCTTCATGATTCCGTGCGGCAGGAAACACCGCCCCCTCGGCAAGTATGGGCCAGTCAAATTTCCACATCGCTTTCCTTGTCGTTGTCATGGTCACCATCATAGAATTCATTGGATGCCTCTGGCCTGGTAAACATTAAACATAATGGGTCATCATCTGTTTTTCACAGCAAAACCACCTAGGTCAATATAAAAGGATGGGGGGGGGGGAACCTGTACCTGGAGTAATTATCCTCAGAGCCCCGCTCATCTGGGTCCGCCTCATCCGACCGATCGTAGCTGAGTAGGTCTGAGGGCACGTCGTGGATCTGAACGCTCGGCGCATGGTTCAGCATCTTCAGGTTTTCAAAGACCGTCTGTCGGATCTGCTCCAGGTACTACGGAAGTGGGGGGGGGGGGGGGGGTCAGACTTGGGGATCAGGTCTCTCCGGGACCAGGATTGACAGCCAGGAACACTACAGGTGAAGGGAGGCCCAGTCCAGTGAGACGGCCCCAAGCCCGGAAGGCAGACTAACCTGTCTGGAGTTCTGGTTCTCTATCCTGGTGCTGACATCAGGATGGAGCGTAAAGTCTGGGGCAAAGTACTCAAAGTACTCTGGGAGAAATGCATAAAAGAGAGAGGGAACCAAATGAGGCAGCCCAAGACCCCACAAGGCAAATGTGTCTGCCATCTTAAACACCTACATGCTAGTAGTAATTACTTTATCATACAACTTTCTTGCTAAAAACCTGCTGGCCTTGATACAGAATATGGTATCAAACGAGCCATGCAAACAGCGTCTTAAAGATGGAGGGAAGGCCCTCATCCTGGGGGAGACGCCCCCAAGGCTGCGTCTCGCTGGGATTCTTACCGCTGTACGGCAGCTCGTCGCTAATCGACTCCTCCACCAGGAGGGAGGTTTCGTAGGTCCTGAAACGGAAGAACACGCCGTCTGAGCTCATAACAAGGGCTGCAAGGATCAGGAAGTTTCAAGTTTGAAAACACGTTTCCGGCAAATTCCAAGCAAACCTCCTCTGTGGCTAGGCTAGGCCAGAACAGTGAGAGCTAGATGGGGACTCATTATAGGTATATTATTACAGTCACTCCTCGCTTAACGACCTACCTGTTTAACGACCGCCCACACTTACGACCAGTCAATAGCATTCTCCAGGATTACATATTTTTACATATGTATTTTTATATTCTGTAATATGTAAAAGTTTTGCTAATTAAAACAAAGTTATGAAGTTGGAGTTTCCTTTAGACCTTTTCTCCAGCCAGAATAAATAAAAATGATTACCGGTATTTACAGTGTTGTATATTGGAGCTGATTTCCTCTATCCTGATTATTTATGTATTTATGTATATACTACACTCCTGTTATTTAAAAATATACTAAAAATGTTATAAATGGTGCAAAGGAGACACTAAAACTATCTAAAGACAGCAGATACAAACCCACTACCAGTACAGCATGCTGAAATATTGCGGTTCCTAACTTGTCAAACGATTTGGATAACAGTTGTAAGGACGGAACTTGGTCGTTAAGTAAGGAGTGCCTGTACTGCGAATTATCTATGCCCCCAACCCCAAACCTCCCCCTACCAGGATGCACACCCACCAGCATCTCGCCACATTGCGGACCGTGTAACCCCCGCCTCCCAGCACCAGCAGGGGGATCCTGAAACTCTTGACGAACTCCACGCATTCCCTGCAGCCAAAGAAGTCACATGACACATGGGCCTCGTCGTTCCCACGATACCCCCATTTGGTTAATAAACAACACAGCGATCGCATGGCACACATGCCTCATGTGAGGCCTGGAGGGTGAAGCCTCAAACTGAATATGCTCATGGACCGGACTGACACACTGCAGCCAGGCACCACAAGATGGCGCTGCTGAGGGAACAGTCACAGACGCTAGTGTCCTCAGTGAATGTGACATCCTTTCTGTCTGTTTTAGGTGGATCTTTCAGGGTCACCAGCTCCACAAATCCCAATCTAGGACGGGATTCGACTGGGCATGATGAGACACTCTTTCTAAATCCCTTCTGACACGAAGACCATCAGCAGACTTGACTCTGAAGTCCAGATCCAAGTCCATTTCTGTCAACCATCATCCCAAAATCAATGAAGATCAAGACGTTTGGTCATTGCAGGGTTCCACAGCTTGCATACAGGAATAAGACCACGACTGCTTTAAATAATACTACTGAAGCGTCTAGTTGGGTCAATATTACCACAAAGCTGATATTTTCATATCATGTCCAGAAGATGGCAGTACAGACTTTTGTTGGTGAAATCATACATCCCAACCAGTGAGACTTACCCATGACCCCTGATACTAAGGTTAAAGCAGCCAAGCCTGTCGCATCCTAAAGAGTCAGCGCCACACTGCAAAAGAAGAGCCATCAATGAGTTCCAGGGGAGAACAGTTGAACTTTATACAGCGCATGACCGCCCCAATGTGCCCTTCTCAACATGGCCGCCCCATGTGCCCTTCCCAGCATGGCCGCCCATAGCAGCCTCACCTGCAACACGATGCAGGTGGGCTGATAGAAATCCACCACCTGCTTGATGACGGGCTGGAACAGTTGCCTGTAACCTGTACACAAAAAACAGGAACATCTGCTGCACTGATAGACTGTTACCATGGTAACCACAGTAAAAGAGCTGCTCTTTGTTAACAGTGCTTCATCACCATCATCATCATTAAAATACATGTGGAGAGTGTCACCGCAATGACAAAAGTCAAGCCTGAGCATCTGCTGGTGTTAATCCTGCTGATTTTTTTATGGGTTTAAGTACCAAATGGACCCTACAGGACCGGTCTGACCCAGGAGCAGGTCCTGGCCAAACCACAAAACCACGGTGAACTCACTCTGATCGTCAATGCCATCTCGGAGTGGCACGTTCAGGCAGTAGTAGCGGCCGCTCTCTGCTCCCACCTCATACATGTCGCCTGCAGGAAGTGTGTGTGCACTGTCAGCAATCTCGTGACTCCCCCTCCCCCCCCCCACACCCCTACCCCCGCTCCATTCTTGCGGTACTCTCGGGCGGCCCCACCTGTTCCTGGGAAGAAGTAGTTCCCGTACTTGTGGAAGGACACGGTCATGACGCGGTCGGTCAGGTAGAAAGCCTCCTGAACGCCATCGCCATGGTGAATGTCGATGTCGATGTACAGGACACGGGGGTGGTACCTGGGAGGGGGGGGGCACAGCAAAGCCACTTACCGACCAGCTTAATTATACCTCTCTGTACCCGAATAAATGTAATTAAAAGCTGTACCATCTGCACTCTGCTTCTGAGGTGTAATTTATTCAGCTCTCGTTCAAATCTGGATCAGACTGTTTAGGAGGCTGCACCTCAGACAGTATTTAAACACAGTGTGTTTCCTGGAAGAAACCTCCGTCTCACGATAACGACGCTGCCTCCATATCTCCAGCTGAGGTCCCTCATACCTCGGGCTGATTCACACATCATCAGAAAATGCTGCTTCTGCACCAAGCACCCAAACTAGCAGAGACTAGAGGTCTGCCGTGATGGGACACTAGGCAAAGTCCTTTTCAATCCATCCACTTGCTCTCTGCCTTAAATAAGACACATATTCGGCCCACTATCGATTACAAACGCAGAAGAAAGACTTCCAGTGCAGAAAGTAGGCATGTTTAGGGACACAGGCAGAACTGAAGGTGACACTGGCGAGTGGAAGGATAGTGGGCAAAGGGCCAGGCAAGCGGTAGGGTGCTGCCTCCTAGTGACACAGGAAAGCGGTAGGGTGCTGCCTCCTAGTGGAACAGGAAAGCGGTAGGGTGCTGCCTCCTAGTGACACAGGCAAGCGGTATGGTGCTGCCTCCTAGTGACACAGGCAAACGGTAGGGTGCTGCCTCCTAGTGACACAGGCAAGCGGTAGGGTGCTGCCTTCTAGTGACACAGGAAAGCGGTAGGGTGCTGCCTCCTAGTGACACAGGCAAGCGGTATGGTGGTGCCTCCTAGTGACACAGGCAAGCGGTATGGTGCTGCCTCCTAGTGACACAGGCAAGCGGTATGGTGCTGCCTCCTAGTGACACAGGCAAGCGGTAGGGTGCTGCCTCCTAGTGACACAGGAAAGCGGTAGGGTGCTGCCTCCTAGTGGAACAGGAAAGCGGTAGGGTGCTGCCTCCTAGTGACACAGGCAAGCGGTATGGTGCTGCCTCCTAGTGACACAGGCAAACGGTAGGGTGCTGCCTCCTAGTGACACAGGAAAGCGGTAGGGTGCTGCCTCCTAGTGACACAGGCAAGCGGTATGGTGCTGCCTCCTAGTGACACAGGCAAACGGTAGGGTGCTGCCTCCTAGTGACACAGGCAAGCGGTAGGGTGCTGCCTTCTAGTGACACAGGAAAGCGGTAGGGTGCTGCCTCCTAGTGACACAGGCAAGCGGTATGGTGGTGCCTCCTAGTGACACAGGCAAGCGGTATGGTGCTGCCTCCTAGTGACACAGGCAAGCGGTATGGTGCTGCCTCCTAGTGACACAGGCAAGCGGTAGGGTGCTGCCTCCTAGTGACACAGGAAAGCGGTAGGGTGCTGCCTCCTAGTGGAACAGGAAAGCGGTAGGGTGCTGCCTCCTAGTGACACAGGCAAGCGGTATGGTGCTGCCTCCTAGTGACACAGGCAAACGGTAGGGTGCTGCCTCCTAGTGACACAGGCAAGCGGTAGGGTGCTGCCTTCTAGTGACACAGGAAAGCGATATGGTGGTGCCTCCTAGTGACACAGGCAAGCGGTATGGTGCTGCCTCCTAGTGACACAGGCAAGCGGTATGGTGCTGCCTCCTAGTGACACAGGCAAGCGGTAGGGTGCTGCCTCCTAGTGACACAGGCAAGCGGTAGGGTGCTGCCTCCTAGTGACACAGGCAAGCGGTAGGGTGCTGCCTCCTAGTGACACAGGCAAGCGGTAGGGTGCTGCCTCCTAGTGACACAGGCAAGCGGTAGGGTGCTGCCTCCTAGTGACACAGGCAAGCGGTAGGGTGCTGCCTTCCAGTGAAATCAAAAGATCCAACAAATCGAATTGGCTCACTTTAACAGCTCCAGGATGCTGATGACAATGTCGTTAACGTAGCAAAATCCCGAGGCCTGCAAGCACAAGAGACATGATTATAACAACCAATCACCAGCTACCCAAAACACCAGCTAGCGGGCTTCCAGGGCTACCGCACCTCAAATTTTTTGGCGTGGTGCAGTCCTCCAGCCCAGTTGATGGCGATGTCACATATCTGGCAAAGAAAGCAGCTTGTCTATTAAGGACTATATGGCCACACTGCAGTGATGCTAGTGTGACTGCACTCCTGTGTCTAACAGCCATCTCCCCAATGGGCTTAACCTCAGAGGAAGTTGCTAACGGTACCGTTTTTAAACCCCTCGTACACTGCCTGGCCAAAAAAGCAGTCGCTTAGTTGGACCACCTTTAGCTTTGATTACAGCACACTTGTATTGTCGCGATGTTTCCACAAGCCTATGCAACAACTCTGGTGGAACTCTGTGGTGGCCAATTCATGTGTGAACATGATTGCTCTCACTCTTTCACAATTTAAGCCTAATGAATCTAGCCACTCTTGTCCTGAAATATACCTGTACTGTGAGCGAAGAAAAAACGTATTTGTTGGGATAAGCAAGTACAGAGGTAGGTAACCTTTATCCTATACTGCCGATAGCCAGCAGCTTTCCCATCCTACTTGATGATGAACCACAACTGATCTCAGGCAGATAGTAAATCATCAGGTTGCACAGAAAACCTGCTGGATACTGGCAGTCCAGTATCAGAGTTGCCTACCTCTGACCTACTCATTCAGTAGATTGAAGTATTCAGCCGAACATAACGTTGCTAAGGAGCCCAGAACGGTTCCACTGACGTAACCCCTTAGTATTTAGTTATTTAAATTCAAACCGTTACCCATTTTGGTCAAGCAGTGTACAACTCGGAGCAAAAACCGCTCAAAGATTCAGCTCTATCAAGGTAAATTTAGACCCGACCTGCAGGAACTTCGGTACGGTCTCTGGGTCAGGTCAGAGGACAGTGCGTTTTCTGCCTGACTGTGACGATTTGCAGACAAGGGCTTGAGCACCCAGGCAGGCTTGTAAGGCACAACTGCTTCTGTGTCTGCATGTATTGATGTTGTGGGTGCCGAGCTCATGCGTTGTTGCGTGTGCACATTTGTGCGGTGGAGGGACACACCTTGTGGTTCAGTTGCGTTGCTCCCTGAAGTGACGCCCCTGTGTACCTGGAACAGAACTCAAACAGGCCCGGAAACACCGGGCTGGGACAGAACAGGCACCGTGACTCTCAAGAACACGACCTGCAGCAGAATCACAACCGACACCAACAAAAACAGCACCGCAAGGTCTGGTATCCTTGCATAATTATAAAAAAGGTAGACAGAGCACCAGATTTCATGTCATGTTCAAAACCGCTGAATGAGTGATGTCATCAAGGAGAGACAAAGAGTTTACTTCCTTCAGGCTGCAGAGTGAATGCCGGCACCTACCAGTCATCTCCCACGTTGAAGGTGTTGAGGCTTTTGGTGAAGCCCTGCATGTTGTTGGGGCTGACCTTCTGCAGGAAGTCGATATAATCCTCCGAGTGGAAGCGACACATGTCGTGCTGGGAGGCCTTGTATGGTTTAAACACCTGACAAGCAGGCAGGGTGGAAATGGGGCGGGGATGGGGTGGAGCCAGTGCGGCGAGAGGGCAGAGATGGGGCGGAGCAATATGATATAACAATATTACTGACATGTTCACAGACATTTACCCAACAGGTCTGATCAGAAATCAGTTTCTGGAAAGGAAAAAAAAAAAGATTTGATTTGACTGTAATGTGTGCTTGCGTTTCAGTTTTACTATTTTACTATAGCTGTATATTGCCAAAACCTGAATTTAAAAATGTATTATTAGATTTTTCAATAATTTTGTCTATTTTAATTCTTTAACAGTAGCAGATGTTATTTGGTCCGATGCACATTATGCATACCTGTATTTATATAAGAATTAATGCCTATCTGTAAGTACTAGACTATTATATTATAACCTCTTCAATGTCTTATCTACAGGAAATTCAGTGCGTGCAGTACTGTATTAATAAAACTTTAAAGTATATCTGATTTTATCATATCAAGCCTAAAATTCACAACCCAGCAGACAAACCACTTGAACGTGATGTAGAAAAAACAGCAGGTGTATAAAAGCAGATTATTGAAAACATACAGATTCATCTAAGGTCTTGCAGAGCATCTGCGGGTACGATCAAGCAACCTCCCCTCCCAGCTTCCCCCTAAACCCAAAGTGTGTTATACTATCACTTTTATTTGTGCTGCATTGTACTCATTTTCATCACACCACTGTTATTCTTACACCATGAGTATAACAACTTGTCTTATTCTTCTACCATGTTGTATTGCATTACCATGTAATTAAATGTGAATTTCACATTTGTCCACTATATACTACATACACTGTATACTCCTACTGTGAGGTTCTTGTCCACGCCGGACAAAAAACAATTCCATTGTATTTCAAGCTTAAGTGTAGAGGGAATAAAATCCTACCATCATCTTCTTATAAAGGCCATAATGCAGAACGAGGCTGTGCGTGAGTGACAGGCGGTGAGGTTTCATGGGATGCCCAGCACCTTGTAGAGGAAATAGTCAGAACATTGTTGTATAATGAAACTCATGGGATTTAGCGGCGTTTTCAGCATACAGGAACGATACAGGACGCTGTAATCCCCACGAACATGAACTCTGCACTACATCTAAAAGGATGCCAGCAGTCAGAAAGACGAGGTGGGTCCCCTCCCACTGCGGGCGCCTCCATTTACCCAGCGAAGAGGCTGCTGTAAGCAACGCCCACATCAATGTCAGTGTATGAATCTGTCACTATTTATGCGCTTTATAGCCCGATAAAGCTGCCTGATCGTGAAAACGATTTCACTGTGCAATCTACAGCCCGCTGTCCCACTAACAAACTGCTTGTGTATCCAAATAAAACGGCATCACACACTGGTCTATTAAAAGCAGAATCAAAGACACATCTGCAAAGGGACCAGACACAGTTGATCGGCAGACTCGGAGGGACAGCCTAGTCAGATGGCTGCAGACAGAGAGAAAAGCTCGCTCTGTGCAGAGCGGTCTGCAGAAACCCATCTCTATTTTGGGTTCAAATCATATCTAAATCCCGATCCTGGCTCTCTGTGTTAGCCAAATAGCCCCGGGCTATCCGAAAACTGTTTTCGCCGGCTTACCATAATGAAAGTTCCCGACATCCGGGTCGTAAAAATAAGCCGTCCTGTTCGTCATTACGCGAACGGGGAAGTTATTTCTCTGTCAGCGACTGCACAGCGTACGGCGATGCCCCTGAATCCAGCCGAACACAGGTATCTCTGCAGCTACCAGGCCGCCGCCATTGTGATCACCGAATGGAATATGAATGCGTCATCAAACGTCGACGTCGAGTACCTACATGAGAGGGCGGTGGAAAGGGGCATGACGTCAATTTAAAGGGCGAGTGCGGTGATATTCAGAATTAATTGAATGGTATTGGAGCAGTGGTCAAATCCTATTTAAACCCCTTATAATGCGACTGTGGTCCATGCAGTAAATCATCTTATGCAACAATTAACGACAACGAATTACCTCGATCGGTATACCCCAAAAGGGAGTCATCTAATTCTGACATGTAATTCTGTTTAGATTTAATCAGTTAACTCAAAATTAATTTTATTGTATTTCATTGACACCACTGTACAATAGTTAATTACGCCGCTTTGACTTGCGTGTCTCTGTTCAGCCATGATTAGAAGTATACACATTTATTATAGGTGCCGCCGATTAAAATCAGGATATTATAATAATCCATATTGACATTAAAATAACTTTTGTTCTGTAGCCCACGTGAGGTGGAAATTCAGCTCTCCAGGTTCTTCAAATCGGAAAAAAATCTGTAAACTCAAATTCGTTGTTTTTCTTAACTTCTTCCTGTATAATTATCATTTTAGAAATTATAGAGTAGTAAGTATAGGTGTATATGTTTGTGTATTTATTCTTTATTTTGTATTTTTGCTAAATGATGCAACTGTATGTTTAACTCTAGCAAGCGGCAATAATTTCTCAAATTCAAGGGATTTTAACATGCATCCATGTATTGTTTTGTTTTGTAGACTATCATCAAAATAGATCGAGTTTACCACGGGCAGTCTCACTGTGGCTGTCGTCACGTCATTAACCCCGGCTATTTTCCCTTTAAATAACTTGGAAATTTCCTCTCCCTCCCTCCGTTTACTCCAGAGCAGCTCTCGGCTGGATCTCAGAGAGCAGCCTCGTCTCGATGGCCCCGCACAGCAGCACGGGCGTTCGGCTCTGACATCCCGGTGAGTTTGAACTGCGCTCTATAGCGTTTGTGCGACGGGGCCCCTCCGAGGGTTAGGGGCATCCTGCGTTAATAGGCATCCTGAATTACCCTAATGGGGGGCAGGCTGGGGAGATCGGAGCGGTACCGTTGCGTACACGGGCGGACCGCTCATCCTGCTTATGCCGCAGCAAACGCATTTTCACCGCTCGGCTATTTGCGTCCTCGAAATGCAATGTCACCAGTAAGTACGAATCGCAGAATTAACACGGAGGGAAACGAGGGGACGTGCCGATGCCGAATAGTCAGGGGCCGTGTATGATCATGATGTGTTAAAACTGGCTGCCGTGCAGTCTTCTTCCTTTTCGGGTTGCACTCGATGTGGGATGCAAGGGCAGATATTTGTTTTTTATATGCACGATCCTGCTCCCTATCACCAGAGCCGCTGTTACCCCTTACATGAATGTTGATGAGGATGCACCGTGCAGGTCCATCAGACCACGGTTAAAAAAAGAAGCAAATCCAAGGGCAGTCGTGTCATGAAATCTACGGTTGCTGACCGAGGTAGAAACCGCACGGGGAGGTTGATTAAAACAAAGGTCCATTTCATCACGGGAGCGTTTGGGCGTTTAAGACGTGCGGCACAATGTCACATTAGGTTAAATGTCACAAGAAGTATTATGCGAGCTAAATAAAAGCGGCACAAGGGAATGCTTTTGCAATAGAATGACTAAATAGATAGGGATGGATAAGGATTTGTAAATGGTCTGTTTTGTGGGAGGTCTTCTCCAGATCACGAAGTTGGTTGGCGAGAAGCAACCTATATGAAGAAAGACTTTATATACACGAAATGTTCAGGCACAAGCTGTCTTTCCAGTTTTCTTAGGATTAAAGGATATCTGGCTGAATTGATTCATTTTCATTAAGACCAGACTGCTT